>NW_025533572.1:207500-422500 GCF_020615455.1 Coregonus clupeaformis | reverse complement strand
CTACAGCAACAGGCTTGTTGATCAGCCTGGGGGTCACTACAGCAACAGGCTTGTTGATCAGCCTGGGGGTCACTACAGCAACAGGCTTGTTGATCTGCCTGGGGGTCACTACAGCAACAGGCTTGTTGATCTGCCTGGGGGTCACTACAGCAACAGGCTTGTTGATCTGCCTGGGGGTCACTACAGCAACAGGCTTGTTGATCTGCCTGGGGGTCACTACAGCAACAGGCTTGTTGATCTGCCTGGGGGTCACTACAGCAACAGGCTTGTTGATCTGCCTGGGGGTCACTACAGCAACAGGCTTGTTGATCTGCCTGGGGGTCACTACAGCAACAGGCTTGTTGATCTGCCTGGGGGTCACTACAGCAACAGGCTTGTTGATCAGCCTGGGGGTCACTACAGCAACAGGCTTGTTGATCAGCCTGGGGGTCACTACAGCAACAGGCTTGTTGATCTGCCTGGGGGTCACTACAGCAACAGGCTTGTTGATCTGCCTGGGGGTCACTACAGCAACAGGCTTGTTGATCAGCCTGGGGGTCACTACAGCAACAGGCTTGTTGATCTGCCTGGGGGTCACTACAGCAACAGGCTTGTTGATCTGCCTGGGGGTCACTACAGCAACAGGCTTGTTGATCTGCCTGGGGGTCACTACAGCAACAGGCTTGTTGATCAGCCTGGGGGTCACTACAGCAACAGGCTTGTTGATCAGCCTGGGGGTCACTACAGCAACAGGCTTGTTGATCAGCCTGGGGGTCACTACAGCAACAGGCTTGTTGATCAGCCTGGGGGTCACTACAGCAACCTGATCAGCCTGGGGGTCACTACAGCAACAGGCTTGTTGATCTGCCTGGGGGTCACTACAGCAACAGGCTTGTTGATCTGCCTGGGGGTCACTACAGCAACAGGCTTGTTGATCAGCCTGGGGGTCACTACAGCAACAGGCTTGTTGATCAGCCTGGGGGTCACTACAGCAACCTGATCAGCCTGGGGGTCACTACAGCAACAGGCTTGTTGATCAGCCTGGGGGTCACTACAGCAACAGGCTTGTTGATCAGCCTGGGGGTCACTACAGCAACAGGCTTGTTGATCAGCCTGGGGGTCACTACAGCAACAGGCTTGTTGATCTGCCTGGGGGTCACTACAGCAACAGGCTTGTTGATCTGCCTGGGGGTCACTACAGCAACAGGCTTGTTGATCAGCCTGGGGGTCACTACAGCAACAGGCTTGTTGATCTGCCTGGGGGTCACTACAGCAACAGGCTTGTTGATCAGCCTGGGGGTCACTACAGCAACAGGCTTGTTGATCTGCCTGGGGGTCACTACAGCAACAGGCTTGTTGATCTGCCTGGGGGTCACTACAGCAACCTGATCAGCCTGGGGGTCACTACAGCAACAGGGTTGTTGATCTGCCTGGGGGTCACTACAGCAACAGGCTTGTTGATCAGCCTGGGGGTCACTACAGCAACCTGATCTGCCTGGGGGTCACTACAGCAACAGGCTTGTTGATCTGCCTGGGGGTCACTACAGCAACAGGCTTGTTGATCAGCCTGGGGGTCACTACAGCAACAGGCTTGTTGGTCTGCCTGGGGGTCACTACAGCAACAGGCTTGTTGATCAGCCTGGGGGTCACTACAGCAACAGGCTTGTTGATCTGCCTGGGGGTCACTACAGCAACAGGCTTGTTGATCAGCCTGGGGGTCACTACAGCAACCTGATCTGCCTGGGGGTCACTACAGCAACAGGCTTGTTGATCAGCCTGGGGGTCACGACAGCAACAGGCTTGTTGATCTGCCTGGGGGTCACTACAGCAACAGGCTTGTTGATCTGCCTGGGGGTCACTACAGCAACAGGCTTGTTGATCTGCCTGGGGGTCACTACAGCAACAGGCTTGTTGATCTTCCTGGGGGTCACTACAGCAACAGGCTTGTTGATCTGCCTGGGGGTCACTACAGCAACAGGCTTGTTGATCTGCCTGGGGGTCACTACAGCAACAGGCTTGTTGATCTGCCTGGGGGTCACTACAGCAACAGGCTTGTTGATCTGCCTGGGGGGTCACTACAGCAACAGGCTTGTTGATCTGCCTGGGGGTCACTACAGCAACAGGCTTGTTGATCTGCCTGGGGGTCACTACAGCAACAGGCTTGTTGATCTGCCTGGGGGTCACTACAGCAACAGGCTTGTTGATCAGCCTGGGGGTCACTACAGCAACAGGCTTGTTGATCTGCCTGGGGGTCACTACAGCAACAGGCTTGTTGATCTGCCTGGGGGTCACTACAGCAACAGGCTTGTTGATCTGCCTGGGGGTCACTACAGCAACAGGCTTGTTGATCAGCCTGGGGGTCACTACAGCAACAGGCTTGTTGATCAGCCTGGGGGTCACTACAGCAACAGGCTTGTTGATCTGCCTGGGGGTCACTACAGCAACAGGCTTGTTGATCTGCCTGGGGGTCACTACAGCAACAGGCTTGTTGATCTGCCTGGGGGTCACTACAGCAACAGGCTTGTTGATCAGCCTGGGGGTCACTACAGCAACAGGCTTGTTGATCTGCCTGGGGGTCACTACAGCAACAGGCTTGTTGATCAGCCTGGGGGTCACTACAGCAACAGGCTTGTTGATCTGCCTGGGGGTCACTACAGCAACAGGCTTGTTGATCTGCCTGGGGGTCACTACAGCAACAGGCTTGTTGATCTGCCTGGGGGTCACTACAGCAACAGGCTTGTTGATCAGCCTGGGGGTCACTACAGCAACAGGCTTGTTGATCTGCCTGGGGGTCACTACAGCAACAGGCTTGTTGATCAGCCTGGGGGTCACTACAGCAACAGGCTTGTTGATCAGCCTGGGGGTCACTACAGCAACAGGCTTGTTGATCAGCCTGGGGGTCACTACAGCAACAGGCTTGTTGATCAGCCTGGGGGTCACTACAGCAACAGGCTTGTTGATCTGCCTGGGGGTCACTACAGCAACAGGCTTGTTGATCTGCCTGGGGGTCACTACAGCAACAGGCTTGTTGATCTGCCTGGGGGTCACTACAGCAACAGGCTTGTTGATCAGCCTGGGGGTCACTACAGCAACAGGCTTGTTGATCAGCCTGGGGGTCACTACAGCAACAGGCTTGTTGATCTGCCTGGGGGTCACTACAGCAACAGGCTTGTTGATCTGCCTGGGGTCACTACAGCAACAGGCTTGTTGATCTGCCTGGGGGTCACTACAGCAACAGGCTTGTTGATCAGCCTGGGGGTCACTACAGCAACAGGCTTGTTGATCTGCCTGGGGGTCACTACAGCAACAGGCTTGTTGATCAGCCTGGGGGTCACTACAGCAACAGGCTTGTTGATCAGCCTGGGGGTCACTACAGCAACAGGCTTGTTGATCAGCCTGGGGGTCACTACAGCAACAGGCTTGTTGATCAGCCTGGGGTCACTACAGCAACAGGCTTGTTGATCTGCCTGGGGGTCACTACAGCAACAGGCTTGTTGATCTGCCTGGGGGTCACTACAGCAACAGGCTTGTTGATCTGCCTGGGGGTCACTACAGCAACAGGCTTGTTGATCAGCCTGGGGGTCACTACAGCAACAGGCTTGTTGATCAGCCTGGGGGTCACTACAGCAACAGGCTTGTTGATCAGCCTGGGGGTCACTACAGCAACAGGCTTGTTGATCTGCCTGGGGGTCACTACAGCAACAGGCTTGTTGATCTGCCTGGGGGTCACTACAGCAACAGGCTTGTTGATCTGCCTGGGGGTCACTACAGCAACAGGCTTGTTGATCAGCCTGGGGGTCACTACAGCAACAGGCTTGTTGATCAGCCTGGGGGTCACTACAGCAACAGGCTTGTTGATCAGCCTGGGGGTCACTACAGCAACAGGCTTGTTGATCTGCCTGGGGGTCACTACAGCAACAGGCTTGTTGATCAGCCTGGGGGTCACTACAGCAACAGGCTTGTTGATCAGCCTGGGGGTCACTACAGCAACAGGCTTGTTACTTCTATGTGATATTAGCTTTTCTGCATGATGAAAATGGAGCTGTGTGTGTTGTAATGTGTGTTGTACTGTGTGTTGTAATGTGTGTTTTACTGTGTGTTGTAATGTGTGTTGTAATGTGTGTTGTACTGTGTGTTGTAATGTGTGTTGTAATGTGTGTTGTAATGTGTGTTGTAATGTGTGTTTTATTGTGTGTTGTAATGTGTGTTGTAATGTGTGTTGTAATGTGTGTTGTAATGTGTGTTGTAATGTGTGTTTTACTGTGTGTTGTAATGTGTGTTGTAATGTGTGTTGTAATGTGTGTTGTAATGTGTGTTGTAATGTGTGTTTTACTGTGTGTCGTAATGTGTGTTGTAATGTGTGTTGTAATGTGTGTTGTAATGTGTGTTTTACTGTGTGTTGTAATGTGTGTTGTAATGTGTGTTGTAATGTGTGTTGTAATGTGTGTTGTAATGTGTGTTTTACTGTGTGTTGTAATGTGTGTTGTAATGTGTGTTTTATTGTGTGTTGTAATGTGTGTTTTACTGTGTTTGTCCAGGGATCCACAGGTTTCTGAAGGAGACGGTACGTAGCTGTGTGAAGAAGGGTTTTGTCCAGACTCTACTGGGCCGGAGGAGATACCTACCTAACATCACCAACACCAACACCTACACCAGAACACACGTATGTAGCTAACACCAACACCTACACCAGAACACACGTATGTAGCTAACACCAACACCTACACCAGAACACACGTATGTAGCTAACACCAACACCTACACCAGAACACACGTATGTAGCTAACACCAACACCTACACCAGAACACACGTATGTAGCTAACACCAACACCTACACCAGAACACACGTATGTAGCTAACACCTACACCTACACCTACACCAGAACACACGTATGTAGCTAACACCAACACCTACACCAGAACACACGTATGTAGCTAACACCAACACCTACACCAGAACACACGTATGTAGCTAACACCAACACCTACACCAGAACACACGTATGTAGCCAACACCAACACCTACACCAGAACACACGTATGTAGCTAACACCTACACCAGAACACACGTATATAGCCAACACCAGAACACACGTATGTAGCTAACACCCACACCAGAACACACGTATGTAGCCAACACCAACACCTACACCAGAACACACGTATGTAGCTAACACCAACACCTACACCAGAACACACGTATGTAGCTAACACCCACACCAGAACACACGTATGTAGCCAACACCAACACCTACACCAGAACACACGTATGTAGCTAACACCAACACCAGAACACACGTATGTAGCTAACACCCACACCAGAACACACGTATGTAGCTAACACCAACACCAGAACACGCGTATATAGCTAACACCAACACCAGAACACACGTATGTAGCTAATACCAACACCTACACCAGAACACACGTATGTAGCTAACACCAACACCAGAACACACGTATGTAGCTAATACCAACACCTACACCAGAACACACGTATGTAGCTAACACCTACACCTACACCAGAACACACGTTTGTAGCTAACACCAACACCAGAACACACGTATATAGCTAACACCAACACCAGAACACACGTATGTAGCTAACACCAACACCTACACCAGAACACACGTATGTAGCTAACACCAACACCTACACCAGAACACACGTTTGTAGCTAACACCTACAGCAGAACACACGTATGTAGCTAACACCAACACCAGAACACACATATGTAGCTAACACCAACACCAGAACACACGTATATAGCTAACACCAACACCAGAACACACGTATGTAGCTAATACCAACACCAGAACACACGTATGTAGCTAACACCAACACCAGAACACACTTATGTAGCCAACACCAACACCAGAACACACGTATATAGCTAACACCAACACCAGAACACACGTATGTAGCTAATACCAACACCAGAACACACGTATGTAGCTAACACCAACACCAGAACACACGTATGTAGCTAATACCAACACCAGAACACACGTATGTAGCTAACACCAACACCAGAACACACTTATGTAGCCAACACCAACACCAGAACACACGTATGTAGCTAACACCAACATCTACACCAGGATTTATTACACACAATGTATTTGTATTTATTAAGGATCCCCATTAGTTCCTGCCAAGGCAGCAGCTACTCTTCCTGGGGTTTATTATGGATCCCCATTAGTTCCTGCCAAGGCAGCAGCTACTCTTCCTGGGGTTTATTATGGATCCCCATTAGTTCCTGCCAAGGCAGCAGCTGCTCTTCCTGGGGTTTATTATGGATCCCCATTAGTTCCTGCCAAGGCAGCAGCTACTCTTCCTGGGGTTTATTATGGATCCCCATTAGTTCCTGCCAAGGCAGCAGCTACTCTTCCTGGGGTTTATTATGGATCCCCATTAGTTCCTGCCAAGGCAGCAGCTACTCTTCCTGGGGTTTATTAGGGATCCCCATTAGCGGTTGCCAAGGCAGCAGCTACTCTTCCTGGGGTTTATTATGGATCCCCATTAGTTCCTGCCAAGGCAGCAGCTACTCTTCCTGGGGTTTATTATGGATCCCCATTAGTTCCTGCCAAGGCAGCAGCTACTCTTCCTGGGGTTTATTATGGATCCCCATTAGTTCCTGTCAAGGCAGCAGCTACTCTTCCTGGGGTTTATTATGGATCCCCATTAGTTCCTGCCAAGGCAGCAGCTACTCTTCCTGGGGTTTATTATGGATCCCCATTAGTTCCTGCCAAGGCAGCAGCTACTCTTCCTGGGGTTTATTATGGATCCCCATTAGTTCCTGCCAAGGCAGCAGCTACTCTTCCTGGGGTTTATTATGGATCCCCATTAGTTCCTGCCAAGGCAGCAGCTACTCTTCCTGGGGTTTATGATGGATCCCCATTAGTTCCTGCCAAGGCAGCAGCTACTCTTCCTGGGGTTTATTATGGATCCCCATTAGTTCCTGCCAAGGCAGCAGCTACTCTTCCTGGGGTTTATTATGGATCCCCATTAGTTCCTGCCAAGGCAGCAGCTACTCTTCCTGGGGTTTATGATGGATCCCCATTAGTTCCTGCCAAGGCAGCAGCTACTCTTCCTGGGGTTTATTATGGATCCCCATTAGTTCCTGCCAAGGCAGCAGCTACTCTTCCTGGGGTCCAGCAACATTAAGGCAGTAATATACAATTTACAATATAATAATAATAATAATATGCCATTTAGCAGACGCTTTTATCCAAAGCGACTTACAGTCATGCGTGCATACATTATTTATTTTTTTGTGTATGGGTGGTCCCGGGGATCGAACCCACTACAAGCGTCGTGCTCTACCAGCTGAGCTACAGAGGATATTACATTTCATAACACTCTACCATGCTATTGTTTGAGGAGAGTGCACAACAACAAAAAACTTATCACGGCACCTGGTTTGATACATTCACCTCTGAAGGTAAATAATGTACTTACATTCAGTAATCTTGCTCTGATTTGTCATCCTAAGGGTCCCAGAGATAAAATGTAGCATAGTTTTGTTTGATAAAATCAATTTTTATATTCAAATGTAGGAACTGGGTTCTACAGTTTGAACCCCTGCTGTCTCTGGCTCCACACCCACCCCGCCCGGCCATCTAGATGTGTGAAAGTTAGTGTATAAGCTAATGATCCATCATGTATGACATTCCTGGGAGTGTGTTACCATATTTTTTGTATGATCTCTATAGTTATGTACTTGAAAATGTATCAATTGACCAATTCGGCACATTTGGGCAGACTTGATACAAAATAGTCCAGTATTGCAATGGTTCACTGGATCAATCTGAAACTTTTGCACACACACTGCTCCCATCTAGTGGCCAAAATCTAAATTGCGCCTAAACTGCTATATTATATTGTGGCCTTTCAAAGATGATAAAACAAAAAGTAGAAAACGCATGTTTTTTTGTTTGTATTATCTTTTACCAGATCTAATGTGTTATATTCTTCTACATTAATTTCACATTTCCACACACTTCAAAGTGTTTTCTTTCAAATGGTATCAAGAATATGCATATCCTTGCTTCCGGTCCTGAGCTACAGGCAGTTAGATTTGGGGATGTCATTTTAGGCGAAAATTTAAAAAAAGGGTCAGATCCTTAGAGGTTAAGATATGAAGGTCAGTCAATCCGGAATTCTTCAAGAGCAGTCGCAAAAACCATCAAGCGCTATGATGAAACTGGCTCTCATGAGGACCGCCACAGGAAAGGAAGACCTAGAGTTACCTCTGCTGCAGAGGATAAGTTCATTAGAGTTACCAGCCTCAGAAATCGGCAATTACCTGCACCTCAGATTGCATCCCAAATAAATGCTTCACAGAGTTCAAGTAACAGACACATCTCAACATCAACTGTTCAGAGGAGACTGCGTGAATCAGGCCTTCATGGTCGAATTGCTGCAAAGAAACCACTTCTAAAGGACATCAATAAGAAGAAGAGACTTGTTTGGGCAAAGAAACATGAGCAATGGACATTAGACCGGTGCAAATCTGTCCTTTGGTCTGATGAGTCCAAATTTGAGATCAGCGTGTCTTTGTGAAACGCAGAGTAGGTGAACGGATGATCTCCGCATGTGTGGTTCCCACCGTAAAGCATGGAGGAGGTGGTGTGATGGTGTGGGGGTGCTTTGCTGGTGACACTGTCTGTGATTTATTTAGAATTCAAGGCCCACTTAACCAGCATGGCTACCACAGCATTCTGCAGCGATACGCCATCCCATCTGGTTTGAGCTTAGTGGGACTATCATTTGTTTGTCAACAGGACAATGACCCAAAACGCACCTCCAGGCTGTGTAAGGGCTATTTGACCGTGAAGGAGAGTGATGGAGTGCTGCATCAGATGACCTGGCCTCCACAATCACCCGACCTCAACCCAATTGAGATGGTTTGGGATAAGTTGGACCGCAGAGTGAAGGAAAAGCAATGGTCAATCTCTCCTCCACTTTGAGCAATGAGAGACTTACATGCATATCATTAATGTTAGCTCTCCGTGTACTTTTAAGTGCCAGCCATGCTGCCCTGTTCTGAGACAATTGCAATTTTCCTAAGTCCCTCTTTGTGGCACCTGACCACACGACTGAACAGTAGTCTCCGTGAGACAAAACTAGGGCCTGTAGGACCTGCCTTGTTGATAGTGTTGTTAAAAAGGCAGACAGCACTTTATTATGGACAGACTTCTCCCCATCTTAGCTACTGTTGTATCAATATGTTTGGACCATGACAGTTAACAATCCAGCGTTACTCCAGCAGTTTAGTCACCTAAATTTGCTCAATTTCCACATTATTTAGTACAGGATTTAGTTGAGGTTTAGGGTTTAGTGAATGATTTGTCCCAAATACAATGCTTTTAGTTTTTGAAATATTTAGGACTAACTTATTCCTTGCCACCCATTCTGAAACTAACTGCAGCTCTTTGTTAAGTGTTGCAGTCATTTCAGTCACTGTAGTAGCTGATGTGTATAGTGTTGAGTCATCCGCATACATAGACACACTGGCTTTACTCAAAGCCAGTGGCATGTCGTTAGTAAAGATTGAAAAGAGTAAGGGGCCTTGACAGCTGCCCTGGGGAATTCCTGATTCTACCTGGATTATGTTGGAGAGGCTTCCATTAAAGAACACCCTCTGTGTTCTGTTAGACAGGTAACTCTGTATCCACATTATAGCAGGGGGAGTAAAGCCATAACACATACGTTTTTCCAGCAGCAGACTATGATCGATAATGTCAAAAGCCGCACTGAAGTCTAACAAAACAGCTCCCACAATCTTTTATCATCAATTTCTCTCAGCCAATCATCAGTCATTTGTGTAAGTGCTGTGCTTGTTGAATGTCCTTCCCTATAAGCGTGCTGAAAATCTGTTGTCAATTTGTTTACTGTAAAATAGCATTGTATCTGGTCAAACACCATTTCTTCCAGAAGTTTACTAAGGGTTGGTAACAGGCTGATTGGTCGGCTGTTTGAGCCAGTAAAGGGGGCTCTACTATTCTTGGGTAGCGGAATGACTTTAGCTTCCCTCCAGGCCTGAGGGCACACACTTTTTTAAATTGAACCTATGGCAAATAGGAGTGGCGATATCATCCGCCATTATCCTCAGTAATTTTCCATCCAAGTTGTCAGACCCCGGTGGCTTGTCATTGTTGATAGACAACAATCATTATTTCACCTCTTTCACACTCACTTTACGGAATTCAACATTACAATGCTTGTCTTTCACAATTTGATCAGTTATACTTGGATGTGTAGTGTCAGCGTTTGTTGCTGGCATGTCATGCCTAAATTTTCTAATCTTGCCAATGACAAATATCATTGAAGTAATTGGCAATATCAGTGGGTTTTGTGATGAGCCATCTGATTCAATGAATGATGGAGCTGAGTTTGCCTTTTTGCCCAAAATGTCATTTAATATTTTTTATTTATTCAGTTTAGTCACTTGATTTCTCAAATTGCAGTACATTTGCCAATCGGTTGTGCTGCCAGACTTGTTTGCCATTCCTTTTGCCTCATCCCTCTCAACCATACCATTTTTCAATTCCTCATCAATCCACTGGGATTTAACAGTTTTTACAGTCATTTTCTTAATGGGTGCATGCTTATTAGTAACTGGGATGAGCAATTTCATAAATGTGTCAAGTGCAGCGTCTGGTTGCTCCTCATTACACACCACAGACCAGCAAATATTATTTACATCAACAACATAGAAATCATTACAAAACGTATTGTATGACCTCTTATACACTATATTAGGCCCAGCCTTTGGAACTTTGGTTTTCCTAGATATGGATACTATATTGTGATCACTACATCCGATGGATTTGGATACTGCTTTAAAGCAGATTTCTGCAGCATTAGTAAAGATATGATCAATACATGTTGATGATTTCATTACTATGCTGTTTGTAACTACCCTGGTAGGTTGACTGATAACCTGAACCAGGTTGCAGGCACTGGTTACAGTTTGAAGCTTTCTCTTGAGTGGGCAGCTTGATGAAAGCCAGTCAATATTTAAATCACCCAGAAAATATACCTCTGTTGATATCACATCCATTATCAAGCATTTCACACATGTTATCCAGATACTGACTGTTAGCACTTGGTGGTCTATAGCAGCTTCCCACCAGAATGGGCTTTAGGTGAGGCAGATGAACCTGTAGCCATATTACTTCAACAGTATTTAACATGAAATCGTCTCTAAGCTTTACAGGAATGTGGTTCTGAATATAAACAGCAACACCTCCACCATTTGCATTTCTATCTTTTCTGTAGATGTTATAACCTTGTATTGCTACCACTGTATCATCAAAGGTATTATCTAAGTGAGTTTCAGAGATCGTCAGAATATGAATGTCATCTGTTACTAGCAAATTATTGATTTCATGAACCTTGTTTTTTAATCTACATATGTTAACGTGGGCAATTATTTGCACTTTTCTGGGATGCTTGATTGTTTTCATTGCTTTACTGGGAAGCTTAGCAGAGGTAGACATGCTCATGTTATTTATGTTAGTGCACGGTGAGCTGCACACACCACTTCAGTGCTAACAGTATAAATCTGGTTCATAGGAACATGATTACTGCATCCAATAGCTGTAGGATCAGCAGAGGCATTCAGGGCAGTTAGAGGGACATAAATTAAGTTACTGACATTGTGTCTTCCAACGCCCCTGGGATAATGTACATTTTGATGCAGCATTATGACAACTCAACGATACAATGGTAGGGATTAACTGAGCTGGGCTTCGGTCATATACAGTAACGTGTGTTTAGAACAGTGTTACCGGTGTGTTACTAAGTTGTGTGTGTTACCTGTGTGTGTGTTACTAAGTTGTGTGTTACCCTCTCCTCCAGGCGGAGCGTCAGGCTGTTAACACGACAGTCCAGGGATCAGCTGCTGACATCGTCAAACTGGCTACTGTCAACATCCAAAAATGTCTTAGAGACACCTACCCTACTGCCCCTCTCTCACACCAACACACTAACACAGGTAACTACCCTACTGCCCCTCTCTCACACCAACACACTAACACAGGTAACTACCCTACTGCCCCTCTCTCACACCAACACACTAACACAGGTAACTACCCTACTGCCCCTCTCTCACACCAACACACTAACACAGGTAACTACCCTACTGCCCCTCTCTCACACCAACACACTAACACAGGTAACTACCCTACTGCCCCTCTCTCACACCAACACACCAACACAGGTACCTACCCTACTGCCCCTCTCTCACACCAACACACTAACACAGGTAACTACCCTACTGCCCCTCTCTCACACCAACACACTAACACAGGTAACTACCCTACTGCCCCTCTCTCACACCAACACACTAACACAGGTAACTACCCTACTGCCCCTCTCTCACACCAACACACTAACACAGGTAACTACCCTACTGCCCCTCTCTCACACCAACACACCAACACAGGTACCTACCCTACTGCCCCTCTCTCACACCAACACACTAACACAGGTAACTACCCTACTGCCCCTCTCTCACACCAACACACTAACACAGGTAACTACCCTACTGCCCCTCTCTCACACCAACACACTAACACAGGTAACTACCCTACTGCCCCTCTCACACCAACACACTAACACAGGTAACTACCCTACTGCCCCTCTCTCACACCAACACACTAACACAGGTACCTACCCTACTGCCCCTCTCTCACACCAACACACTAACACAGGTAACTACCCTACTGCCCCTCTCTCACACCAACACACTAACACAGGTAACTACCCTACTGCCCCTCTCTCACACCAACACACTAACACAGGTAACTACCCTACTGCCCCTCTCTCACACCAACACACTAACACAGGTAACTACCCTACTGCCCCTCTCTCACACCAACACACTAACACAGGTAACTACCCTACTGCCCCTCTCTCACACCAACACACTAACACAGGTAACTACCCTACTGCCCCTCTCTCACACCAACACACTAACACAGGTAACTACCCTACTGCCCCTCTCTCACACCAACACACTAACACAGGTAACTACCCTACTGCCCCTCTCTCACACCAACACACTAACACAGGTAACACCAACACACACCAACACACACCTACCTTACTGCCTCACACACACCTAATTACTTTGCTGTGCGACGTGGAATTTTCATTTGGGAGCACCTGTGGCCTAGAAAAAAATGGCCCAGATGATAATGAATGATTACTTCACTGTACCACAGCCTATGGGGGCCATAGTGAATACGCTGAGCTCTGCTGCACCACAGCCTCTGGGGGCCATAGTGAATACGCTGAGCTCTGCTGCACCACAGCCTCTGGGGGCCATAGTGAATACGCTGAGCTCTGCTGCACCACAGCCTCTGGGGGTCATAGTGAATACGCTGAGCTCTGCTGCACCACAGCCTCTGGGGGTCATAGTGAATACACTGAGCTCTGCTGCACCACAGCCTCTGGGGGCCATAGTGAATACGCTGAGCTCTGCTGCACCACAGCCTCTGGGGGCCATAGTGAATACGCTGAGCTCTGCTGCACCACAGCCTCTGGGGGTCATAGTGAATACGCTGAGCTCTGCTGCACCACAGCCTCTGGGGGCCATAGTGAATACGCTGAGCTCTGCTGCACCACAGCCTCTGGGGGCCATAGTGAATACGCTGAGCTCTGCTGCACCACAGCCTCTGGGGGTCATAGTGAATACGCTGAGCTCTGCTGCACCACAGCCTCTGGGGGTCATAGTGAAAATGCTGAGCTCTGCTGCACCACAGCCTCTGGGGGCCATAGTGAATACGCTGAGCTCTGCTGCACCACAGCCTCTTGGGGTCATAGTGAATACGCTGAGCTCTGCTGCACCACAGCCTCTGGGGGCCATAGTGAATACGCTGAGCTCTGCTGCACCACAGCCTCTGGGGGTCATAGTGAATACGCTGAGCTCTGCTGCACCACAGCCTCTGGGGGTCATAGTGAATACGCTGAGCTCTGCTGCACCACAGCCTCTGGGGGTCATAGTGAATACGCTGAGCTCTGCTGCACCACAGCCTCTGGGGGGCATAGTGAATACGCTGAGCTCTGCTGCACCACAGCCTCTGGGGGTCATAGTGAATACGCTGAGCTCTGCTGCACCACAGCCTCTGGGGGGCATAGTGAATACGCTGAGCTCTGCTGCACCACAGCCTCTGGGGGGCATAGTGAATACGCTGAGCTCTGCTGCACCACAGCCTTTGGGGGTCATAGTGAATATGCTGAGCTCTGCTGCACCACAGCCTTTGGGGGTCATAGTGAATACGCTGTGTGAGACTACATGTTTCAACATAGAGCTCTGCCTAGGTGGCAGGGCATAGAGAGATTGGTACAGGTTGATAATGTATAGGTAATGTATTTTAGAGAGCTGTGGAAGGGTCATGTACAGTGTGTTCAGACCCCTCCTCAATCTACACACGATACCCCATAACGACAAAGCAAAAACAGGTTTTTAGACATTTTTGCAAATTCATAAGAAATCAAAAACAGATATCACATTTACATAAGTATTCAGACCATTTACTCAGTACTTTGTTGAAGCACCTTTGGCAGCGATTACAGCCTTGAGTCTTCTTGGGTATGACGCTACAAGCTTGGCACACCTGTATTTGGGGAGTTTCTCCCATTCTTCTCTGCAGATCCTCTCAAGCTCTGTCAGGTTGGATGGGGAGCGTCCAGAGATGTTTGATCGGGTTCAAGTCCAGGCTCTGGTTGGGCCACTCAAGGACATTCAGAGACTTGTCCCGAAGCCACGCCTGCGTTGTCTTGGCTGTGTGCTTAGTGTCGTTGTCCTGTTGGAAGGTGAACCTTCACACCAGTCTGAGGTCCTGAGCGCTCTGGAGCAGGTTTTCATCAAGGATCTCTCTGTACTTTGCGCCGTTCATCTTTCCCTCGATCCTGACTAGTCTCCTAGTCCCTGCCGCTGAAAAACATCCACACAGCATGATGCTGCCACCACCAGGGATTGTGGCAGGTTTCCTCCAGATGTGACGCTTGGCATTCAGGCCAAAGAGTTCAATCTTGGTTTCATCAGACCAGAGAATCTTGTTTCTCATGGTCAGAGTCCTTTAGGTGCCTTTTGGCAAACTCCAAGCGGGCTGTCATGTGCCTTTTACTGAGGAGTGGCTTCCGTCTGGCCACTCTACCATAAAGGCCTGATTGGTGGAGTGCTGCAGAGATGGTTGTCATTCTGGAAGGTTCTCCCATCTCCACAGAGGAACTCTGTCAGAGTGACCATCGGGTTCTTGGTCACCTCCCTGACTAAGGCCCTTATCCCCCGATTGCTCAGTTTGGCCGGGCGGCCAGCTCTAGGAAGAATCTTGGTGGTTCCAAACTTCTTCCATTTAAGAATGATGGAGGCCAATATGTTCTTGGGGACCTTCAATGCTGCAGGAAGTTTTTGGTGCCCTTCTCCAGATCTGTGCCTCGACACAATCCTGTCTCTGGAGTTCTATGGACAATTCCTTCGACCTCAAGGCTTGGTATTTGCTCTGACATGCACTTTCAACTGTGGGACGTTATATAGAAAGGTGTGTGCTTTTCCAAATCATGTCCAATCAATTGAATTTACCACAGGTGGACTCCAATCAAGTTGGAGAAACATCTCAAGGATGATCAATGGAAACAGGATGCACCTGAGCTCAATTTCAAGTCTCATAGCAAACGGTCTGAATACTTATGTAAATAAAGTATTAGTTTTTTATGTTTAATAAATGTGCAACATTTTCTAAAAACCTGTTTTCGCTTTGACATTATGGGGTATTGTGTGTAGATTCATGAGGGGGAAAAAGTATTTTAATTCATTTTAGAATAAGGCTGTAACGTAACAAAAGGGGAAGGGGTCTGAATACTTTCCGAACGCACTGTATTGTAAATAGTAGTGGCAGTGCAGTGGTACATATTGATAATGTATGTATTATATATTATAGAGAGTCGTGGCAGAGCAGTGGTACATATTGATAATGTATGTATTATAGAGAGTCGTGACAGAGCAGTGGTACATATTGATAATGTATGTATTATATATTATAGAGAGCCGTGGCAGAGCAGTGGTACATATTGATAATGTATGTATTATATATTATAGAGAGTCGTGGGCGTGGCAGAGCAGTGGTACATATTGATAATGTATGTATTATATATTATAGAGAGTCGTGGAAGAGCAGTGGTACATATTGATAATGTATGTATTATATATTATAGAGAGTCGTGGGCGTGGCAGAGCAGTGGTACATATTGATAATAAATGTATTATATATTATAGAGAGTCGTGGGCGTGGCAGAGCAGTGGTACATATTGATAATGTATTATATATTATAGAGAGTCGTGGGCGTGGCAGAGCAGTGGTACATATTGATAATGTATATATTATATATTATAGAGAGTCGTGGGCGTGGCAGAGCAGTTTCTCGTCGTGGGGCGTTTTTCATCCTGCAGCTTCATGATGAACTCATCTATGAGACCGCAGAGGAGGACCTCATACAGGTAACACTCTGACCTTTAACCCCTGACCTTATACAGGTAACACTCTGACCTTTAACCCCTGACCTCATACAGGTAACACTCTGACCTTTAACCCCTGGCCTCATACAGGTAACACTCTGACCTTTAACCCCTGGCCTTATACAGGTAACACTCTGACCTTTAACCCCTGGCCTCATACAGGTAACACTCTGACCTTTAACCCCTGGCCTTATACAGGTAACACTCTGACCTCATACAGGTAACACTCTGACCTTTAACCCCTGACCTTATACAGGTAACACTCTGACCTTTAACCCCTGACCTCATACAGGTAACACTCTGACCTTTAACCCCTGGCCTCATACAGGTAACACTCTGACCTTTAACCCCTGGCCTTATACAGGTAACACTCTGACCTTTAACCCCTGGCCTCATACAGGTAACACTCTGACCTTATACAGGTAACACTCTGACCTTTAACCCCTGGCCTTATACAGGTAACACTCTGACCTCATACAGGTAACACTCTGACCTTTAACCCCTGGCCTTATACAGGTTACACTCTGACCTTTAACCCCTGACCTTATACAGGTACTTAACACTGATGTCTTATAGCCTTTATAAAGCGTCCTATAACCTTCATAAAACATTGTAACCATATAAATAGAAAGGGAATGGAACCCTGGACAGGTAAACTAGTAATGGCTGCCAGTCCACCCATTATGGTAAACTAGCCATGGCTGCCAGTCCACCCATTATGGTAAACTAGTAATGGCTGCCAGTCCACCCATTATGGTAAACTAGCCATGGCTGCCAGTCCACCCATTATGGTAAACTAGTAATGGCTTCCAGTCCACCCATTATGGTAAACTAGTAATGGCTGCCAGTCCACCCATTATGGTAAACTAGCCATGGCTGCCAGTCCACCCATTATGGTAAACTAGTAATGGCTGCCAGTCCACCCATTATGGTAAACTAGTAATGGCTGCCAGTCCACCCATTATGGTAAACTAGCCATGGCTGCCAGTCCACCCATTATGGTAAACTAGTAATGGCTGCCAGTCCACCCATTATGGTAAACTAGCCATGGCTGCCAGTCCACCCATTATGGTAAACTAGTAATGGCTTCCAGTCCACCCATTATGGTAAACTAGTAATGGCTGCCAGTCCACCCATTATGGTAAACTAGCCATGGCTGCCAGTCCACCCATTATGGTAAACTAGTAATGGCTGCCAGTCCACCCATTATGGTAAACTAGTAATGGCTGCCAGTCCACCCATTATGGTAAACTAGCCATGGCTGCCAGTCCACCCATTATGGTAAACTAGTAATGGCTGCCAGTCCACCCATTATGGTAAACTAGTACCTCATGGCTGCCAGTCCACCCATTATGGTAAACTAGCCATGGCTGCCAGTCCACCCATTATGGTAAACTAGCCATGGCTGCCAGTCCACCCATTATGGTAAACTAGTAATGGCTGCCAGTCCACCCATTATGGTAAACTAGCCATGGCTGCCAGTCCACCCATTATGGTAAACTAGCCATGGCTGCCAGTCCACCCATTATGGTAAACTAGCCATGGCTGCCAGTCCACCCATTATGGTAAACTAGTAATGGCTGCCAGTCCACCCATTATGGTAAACTAGTAATGGCTGCCAGTCCACCCATTATGGTAAACTAGCCATGGCTGCCAGTCCACCCATTATGGTAAACTAGTAATGGCTTCCAGTCCACCCATTATGGTAAACTAGTAATGGCTGCCAGTCCACCCATTATGGTAAACTAGCCATGGCTTCCAGTCCACCCATTATGGTAAACTAGTAATGGCTTCCAGTCCACCCATTATGGTAAACTAGTAATGGCTGCCAGTCCACCCATTATGGTAAACTAGTAATGGCTGCCAGTCCACCCATTATGGTAAACTAGTAATGGCTGCCAGTCCACCCATTATGGTAAACTAGTAATGGCTTCCAGTCCACCCATTATGGTAAACTAGTAATGGCTGCCAGTCCACCCATTATGGTAAACTAGTAATGGCTGCCAGTCCACCCATTATGGTAAACTAGCCATGGCTGCCAGTCCACCCATTATGGTAAACTAGCCAATGGCTGCCAGTCCACCCATTATGGTAAACTAGCCATGGCTGCCAGTCCACCCATTATGGTAAACTAGTAATGGCTGCCAGTCCACCCATTATGGTAAACTAGCCATGGCTGCCAGTCCACCCATTATGGTAAACTAGCCATGGCTGCCAGTCCACCCATTATGGTAAACTAGTAATGGCTGCCAGTCCACCCATTATGGTAAACTAGTAATGGCTTCCAGTCCACCCATTATGGTAAACTAGTAATGGCTTCCAGTCCACCCATTATGGTAAACTAGTAATGGCTTCCAGTCCACCCATTATGGTAAACTAGCCATGGCTGCCAGTCCACCCATTATGGTAAACTAGCCATGGCTGCCAGTCCACCCATTATGGTAAACTAGTAATGGCTGCCAGTCCACCCATTATGGTAAACTAGTAATGGCTGCCAGTCCACCCATTATGGTAAACTAGTAATGGCTGCCAGTCCACCCATTATGGTAAACTAGTAATGGCTGCCAGTCCACCCATTATGGTAAACTAGTAATGGCTGCCAGTCCACCCATTATGGTAAACTAGCCATGGCTGCCAGTCCACCCATTATGGTAAACTAGCCATGGCTGCCAGTCCACCCATTATGGTAAACTAGCCATGGCTGCCAGTCCACCCATTATGGTAAACTAGTAATGGCTGCCAGTCCACCCATTATGGTAAACTAGCCATGGCTGCCAGTCCACCCATTATGGTAAACTAGTAATGGCTGCCAGTCCACCCATTATGGTAAACTAGCCATGGCTGCCAGTCCACCCATTATGGTAAACTAGCCATGGCTGCCAGTCCACCCATTATGGTAAACTAGCCATGGCTGCCAGTCCACCCATTATGGTAAACTAGTAATGGCTGCCAGTCCACCCATTATGGTAAACTAGCCATGGCTGCCAGTCCACCCATTATGGTAAACTAGTAATGGCTGCCAGTCCACCCATTATGGTAAACTAGTCATGGCTGCCAGTCCACCCATTATGGTAAACTAGCCATGGCTGCCAGTCCACCCATTATGGTAAACTAGTAATGGCTGCCAGTCCACCCATTATGGTAAACTAGCCATGGCTGCCAGTCCACCCATTATGGTAAACTAGTAATGGCTGCCAGTCCACCCATTATGGTAAACTAGTAATGGCTGCCAGTCCACCCATTATGGTAAACTAGTAATGGCTGCCAGTCCACCCATTATGGTAAACTAGCAATGGCTGCCAGTCCACCCATTATGGTAAACTAGTAATGGCTGCCAGTCCACCCATTATGGTAAACTAGCCATGGCTGCCAGTCCACCCATTATGGTAAACTAGTAATGGCTGCCAGTCCACCCATTATGGTAAACTAGCCATGGCTGCCAGTCCACCCATTATGGTAAACTAGTAATGGCTGCCAGTCCACCCATTATGGTAAACTAGCCATGGCTGCCAGTCCACCCATTATGGTAAACTAGTAATGGCTGCCAGTCCACCCATTATGGTAAACTAGCCATGGCTGCCAGTCCACCCATTATGGTAAACTAGCCATGGCTGCCAGTCCACCCATTATGGTAAACTAGTAATGGCTGCCAGTCCACCCATTATGGTAAACTAGCCATGGCTGCCAGTCCACCCATTATGGTAAACTAGTAATGGCTGCCAGTCCACCCATTATGGTAAACTAGCCATGGCTGCCAGTCCACTGTAAACCAGGCCCCCACCCATTATGGTAAACTAGTCATGGCTGCCAGTCCACCCATTATGGTAAACTAGTAATGGCTGCCAGTCCACCCATTATGGTAAACTAGCCATGGCTGCCAGTCCACCCATTATGGTAAACTAGTAATGGCTGCCAGTCCACCCATTATGGTAAACTAGTAATGGCTGCCAGTCCACCCATTATGGTAAACTAGTAATGGCTGCCAGTCCACCCATTATGGTAAACTAGCCATGGCTGCCAGTCCACCCATTATGGTAAACTAGTAATGGCTGCCAGTCCACCCATTATGGTAAACTAGTCATGGCTGCCAGTCCACCCATTATGGTAAACTAGTAATGGCTGCCAGTCCACCCATTATGGTAAACTAGTCATGGCTGCCAGTCCACCCATTATGGTAAACTAGTAATGGCTGCCAGTCCACCCATTATGGTAAACTAGTAATGGCTGCCAGTCCACCCATTATGGTAAACTAGCAATGGCTGCCAGTCCACCCATTATGGTAAACTAGTAATGGCTGCCAGTCCACCCATTATGGTAAACTAGCCATGGCTGCCAGTCCACCCATTATGGTAAACTAGTAATGGCTGCCAGTCCACCCATTATGGTAAACTAGTCATGGCTGCCAGTCCACCCATTATGGTAAACTAGTAATGGCTGCCAGTCCACCCATTATGGTAAACTAGCCATGGCTGCCAGTCCACCCATTATGGTAAACTAGTAATGGCTGCCAGTCCACCCATTATGGTAAACTAGCCATGGCTGCCAGTCCACCCATTATGGTAAACTAGTAATGGCTGCCAGTCCACCCATTATGGTAAACTAGCAATGGCTGCCAGTCCACCCATTATGGTAAACTAGCCATGGCTGCCAGTCCACCCATTATGGTAAACTAGCAATGGCTGCCAGTCCACCCATTATGGTAAACTAGTAATGGCTGCCAGTCCACCCATTATGGTAAACTAGTAATGGCTGCCAGTCCACCCATTATGGTAAACTAGTAATGGCTGCCAGTCCACCCATTATGGTAAACTAGCCATGGCTGCCAGTCCACCCATTATGGTAAACTAGTAATGGCTGCCAGTCCACCCATTATGGTAAACTAGCCATGGCTGCCAGTCCACCCATTATGGTAAACTAGTAATGGCTGCCAGTCCACCCATTATGGTAAACTAGTCATGGCTGCCAGTCCACCCATTATGGTAAACTAGTAATGGCTGCCAGTCCACCCATTATGGTAAACTAGTAATGGCTGCCAGTCCACCCATTATGGTAAACTAGCCATGGCTGCCAGTCCACCCATTATGGTAAACTAGTAATGGCTGCCAGTCCACCCATTATGGTAAACTAGCAATGGCTGCCAGTCCACCCATTATGGTAAACTAGCCACTATGCTTCAGTCCACCCATTATGGTAAACTAGCAATGGCTGCCAGTCCACCCATTATGGTAAACTAGTAATGGCTGCCAGTCCACCCATTATGGTAAACTAGTCATGGCTGCCAGTCCACCCATTATGGTAAACTAGCAATGGCTGCCAGTCCACCCATTATGGTAAACTAGTCATGGCTGCCAGTCCACCCATTATGGTAAACTAGCAATGGCTGCCAGTCCACCCATTATGGTAAACTAGTAATGGCTTCCAGTCCACCCATTATGGTAAACTAGTCATGGCTGCCAGTCCACCCATTATGGTAAACTAGTAATGGCTGCCAGTCCACCCATTATGGTAAACTAGTAATGGCTGCCAGTCCACCCATTATGGTAAACTAGCCATGGCTGCCAGTCCACCCATTATGGTAAACTAGTAATGGCTTCCAGTCCACCCATTATGGTAAACTAGCCATGGCTTCCAGTCCACCCATTATGGTAAACTAGTAATGGCTGCCAGTCCACCCATTATGGTAAACTAGTCATGGCTGCCAGTCCACCCATTATGGTAAACTAGTCATGGCTGCCAGTCCACCCATTATGGTAAACTAGTAATGGCTGCCAGTCCACCCATTATGGTAAACTAGTCATGGCTGCCAGTCCACCCATTATGGTAAACTAGCAATGGCTGCCAGTCCACCCATTATGGTAAACTAGTAATGGCTTCCAGTCCACCCATTATGGTAAACTAGCCTGGCTGCCAGTCCACCCATTATGGTAAACTAGTAATGGCTGCCAGTCCACCCATTATGGTAAACTAGCCATGGCTTCCAGTCCACCCATTATGGTAAACTAGTAATGGCTGCCAGTCCACCCATTATGGTAAACTAGTAATGGCTTCCAGTCCACCCATTATGGTAAACTAGTCATGGCTGCCAGTCCACCCATTATGGTAAACTAGTAATGGCTTCCAGTCCACCCATTATGGTAAACTAGCCATGGCTGCCAGTCCACCCATTATGGTAAACTAGTAATGGCTGCCAGTCCACCCATTATGGTAAACTAGTAATGGCTGCCAGTCCACCCATTATGGTAAACTAGTAATGGCTGCCAGTCCACCCATTATGGTAAACTAGTAATGGCTGCCAGTCCACCCATTATGGTAAACTAGCCATGGCTTCCAGTCCACCCATTATGGTAAACTAGCCATGGCTGCCAGTCCACCCATTATGGTAAACTAGCCATGGCTGCCAGTCCACCCATTATGGTAAACTAGCCATGGCTTCCAGTCCACCCATTATGGTAAACTAGCCATGGCTTCCAGTCCACCCATTATGGTAAACTAGTAATGGCTTCCAGTCCACCCATTATGGTAAACTAGCCATGGCTGCCAGTCCACCCATTATGGTAAACTAGCAATGGCTGCCAGTCCACCCATTATGGTAAACTAGCCATGGCTGCCAGTCCACCCATTATGGTAAACTAGTAATGGCTGCCAGTCCACCCATTATGGTAAACTAGTAATGGCTGCCAGTCCACCCATTATGGTAAACTAGCCATGGCTGCCAGTCCACCCATTATGGTAAACTAGCCATGGCTGCCAGTCCACCCATTATGGTAAACTAGCAATGGCTGCCAGTCCACCCATTATGGTAAACTAGTAATGGCTGCCAGTCCACCCATTATGGTAAACTAGCCATGGCTGCCAGTCCACCCATTATGGTAAACTAGTAATGGCTGCCAGTCCACCCATTATGGTAAACTAGTAATGGCTGCCAGTCCACCCATTATGGTAAACTAGTAATGGCTTCCAGTCCACCCATTATGGTAAACTAGCCATGGCTGCCAGTCCACCCATTATGGTAAACTAGTAATGGCTGCCAGTCCACCCATTATGGTAAACTAGCCATGGCTGCCAGTCCACCCATTATGGTAAACTAGTAATGGCTGCCAGTCCACCCATTATGGTAAACTAGTCATGGCTGCCAGTCCACCCATTATGGTAAACTAGTAATGGCTGCCAGTCCACCCATTATGGTAAACTAGCCAATGGCTGCCAGTCCACCCATTATGGTAAACTAGTCATGGCTGCCAGTCCACCCATTATGGTAAACTAGCCATGGCTGCCAGTCCACCCATTATGGTAAACTAGTAATGGCTGCCAGTCCACCCATTATGGTAAACTAGCCAATGGCTGCCAGTCCACCCATTATGGTAAACTAGTAATGGCTGCCAGTCCACCCATTATGGTAAACTAGCCATGGCTGCCAGTCCACCCATTATGGTAAACTAGTAATGGCTGCCAGTCCACCCATTATGGTAAACTAGCCATGGCTGCCAGTCCACCCATTATGGTAAACTAGCAATGGCTGCCAGTCCACCCATTATGGTAAACTAGTCATGGCTGCCAGTCCACCCATTATGGTAAACTAGTAATGGCTGCCAGTCCACCCATTATGGTAAACTAGTCATGGCTGCCAGTCCACCCATTATGGTAAACTAGCAATGGCTGCCAGTCCACCCATTATGGTAAACTAGCCATGGCTGCCAGTCCACCCATTATGGTAAACTAGTAATGGCTGCCAGTCCACCCATTATGGTAAACTAGCCATGGCTGCCAGTCCACCCATTATGGTAAACTAGTAATGGCTGCCAGTCCACCCATTATGGTAAACTAGTAATGGCTGCCAGTCCACCCATTATGGTAAACTAGTAATGGCTGCCAGTCCACCCATTATGGTAAACTAGTAATGGCTGCCAGTCCACCCATTATGGTAAACTAGCCATGGCTGCCAGTCCACCCATTATGGTAAACTAGTCATGGCTGCCAGTCCACCCATTATGGTAAACTAGTCATGGCTGCCAGTCCACCCATTATGGTAAACTAGTAATGGCTGCCAGTCCACCCATTATGGTAAACTAGCCATGGCTGCCAGTCCACCCATTATGGTAAACTAGTAATGGCTGCCAGTCCACCCATTATGGTAAACTAGCCCTGGCTGCCAGTCCACCCATTATGGTAAACTAGTAATGGCTGCCAGTCCACCCATTATGGTAAACTAGCCATGGCTGCCAGTCCACCCATTATGGTAAACTAGCCATGGCTGCCAGTCCACCCATTATGGTAAACTAGCAATGGCTGCCAGTCCACCCATTATGGTAAACTAGTAATGGCTGCCAGTCCACCCATTATGGTAAACTAGTAATGGCTGCCAGTCCACCCATTATGGTAAACTAGTAATGGCTGCCAGTCCACCCATTATGGTAAACTAGCCATGGCTGCCAGTCCACCCATTATGGTAAACTAGTAATGGCTGCCAGTCCACCCATTATGGTAAACTAGCCATGGCTGCCAGTCCACCCATTATGGTAAACTAGTAATGGCTGCCAGTCCACCCATTATGGTAAACTAGCAATGGCTGCCAGTCCACCCATTATGGTAAACTAGCATGGCTGCCAGTCCACCCATTATGGTAAACTAGTAATGGCTGCCAGTCCACCCATTATGGTAAACTAGCCATGGCTGCCAGTCCACCCATTATGGTAAACTAGTAATGGCTGCCAGTCCACCCATTATGGTAAACTAGCCATGGCTGCCAGTCCACCCATTATGGTAAACTAGTAATGGCTGCCAGTCCACCCATTATGGTAAACTAGCCATGGCTGCCAGTCCACCCATTATGGTAAACTAGTAATGGCTGCCAGTCCACCCATTATGGTAAACTAGCAATGGCTGCCAGTCCACCCATTATGGTAAACTAGCCATGGCTGCCAGTCCACCCATTATGGTAAACTAGTAATGGCTGCCAGTCCACCCATTATGGTAAACTAGCCATGGCTGCCAGTCCACCCATTATGGTAAACTAGTAATGGCTGCCAGTCCACCCATTATGGTAAACTAGCCATGGCTGCCAGTCCACCCATTATGGTAAACTAGTAATGGCTGCCAGTCCACCCATTATGGTAAACTAGCCATGGCTGCCAGTCCACCCATTATGGTAAACTAGTAATGGCTGCCAGTCCACCCATTATGGTAAACTAGCCATGGCTGCCAGTCCACCCATTATGGTAAACTAGCAATGGCTGCCAGTCCACCCATTATGGTAAACTAGTAATGGCTGCCAGTCCACCCATTATGGTAAACTAGTAATGGCTGCCAGTCCACCCATTATGGTAAACTAGTAATGGCTGCCAGTCCACCCATTATGGTAAACTAGCCATGGCTGCCAGTCCACCCATTATGGTAAACTAGCCATGGCTGCCAGTCCACCCATTATGGTAAACTAGTAATGGCTGCCAGTCCACCCATTATGGTAAACTAGTAATGGCTGCCAGTCCACCCATTATGGTAAACTAGCCATGGCTGCCAGTCCACCCATTATGGTAAACTAGTCATGGCTGCCAGTCCACCCATTATGGTAAACTAGCCATGGCTGCCAGTCCACCCATTATGGTAAACTAGTAATGGCTGCCAGTCCACCCATTATGGTAAACTAGTCATGGCTGCCAGTCCACCCATTATGGTAAACTAGTAATGGCTGCCAGTCCACCCATTATGGTAAACTAGCAATGGCTGCCAGTCCACCCATTATGGTAAACTAGTAATGGCTGCCAGTCCACCCATTATGGTAAACTAGCCATGGCTGCCAGTCCACCCATTATGGTAAACTAGTAATGGCTGCCAGTCCACCCATTATGGTAAACTAGCCATGGCTGCCAGTCCACCCATTATGGTAAACTAGTAATGGCTGCCAGTCCACCCATTATGGTAAACTAGCCATGGCTGCCAGTCCACCCATTATGGTAAACTAGTAATGGCTGCCAGTCCACCCATTATGGTAAACTAGCCATGGCTGCCAGTCCACCCATTATGGTAAACTAGTAATGGCTGCCAGTCCACCCATTATGGTAAACTAGCCATGGCTGCCAGTCCACCCATTATGGTAAACTAGTAATGGCTGCCAGTCCACCCATTATGGTAAACTAGTAATGGCTGCCAGTCCACCCATTATGGTAAACTAGCCATGGCTGCCAGTCCACCCATTATGGTAAACTAGCCATGGCTGCCAGTCCACCCATTATGGTAAACTAGTAATGGCTGCCAGTCCACCCATTATGGTAAACTAGTAATGGCTGCCAGTCCACCCATTATGGTAAACTAGTAATGGCTGCCAGTCCACCCATTATGGTAAACTAGTAATGGCTGCCAGTCCACCCATTATGGTAAACTAGCTAATGGCTGCCAGTCCACCCATTATGGTAAACTAGTCATGGCTGCCAGTCCACCCATTATGGTAAACTAGTCATGGCTGCCAGTCCACCCATTATGGTAAACTAGTAATGGCTGCCAGTCCACCCATTATGGTAAACTAGTAATGGCTGCCAGTCCACCCATTATGGTAAACTAGTAATGGCTGCCAGTCCACCCATTATGGTAAACTAGTAATGGCTGCCAGTCCACCCATTATGGTAAACTAGTAATGGCTTCCAGTCCACCCATTATGGTAAACTAGCCATGGCTTCCAGTCCACCCATTATGGTAAACTAGTAATGGCTTCCAGTCCACCCATTATGGTAAACTAGTAATGGCTTCCAGTCCACCCATTATGGTAAACTAGCCATGGCTGCCAGTCCACCCATTATGGTAAACTAGTAATGGCTGCCAGTCCACCCATTATGGTAAACTAGCCATGGCTGCCAGTCCACCCATTATGGTAAACTAGTAATGGCTGCCAGTCCACCCATTATGGTAAACTAGTAATGGCTGCCAGTCCACCCATTATGGTAAACTAGTAATGGCTGCCAGTCCACCCATTATGGTAAACTAGCCATGGCTGCCAGTCCACCCATTATGGTAAACTAGTAATGGCTTCCAGTCCACCCATTATGGTAAACTAGCCATGGCTGCCAGTCCACCCATTATGGTAAACTAGCCATGGCTGCCAGTCCACCCATTATGGTAAACTAGTAATGGCTGCCAGTCCACCCATTATGGTAAACTAGTAATGGCTTCCAGTCCACCCATTATGGTAAACTAGTAATGGCTTCCAGTCCACCCATTATGGTAAACTAGCCATGGCTGCCAGTCCACCCATTATGGTAAACTAGCCATGGCTGCCAGTCCACCCATTATGGTAAACTAGTAATGGCTGCCAGTCCACCCATTATGGTAAACTAGTAATGGCTGCCAGTCCACCCATTATGGTAAACTAGTAATGGCTGCCAGTCCACCCATTATGGTAAACTAGTAATGGCTGCCAGTCCACCCATTATGGTAAACTAGTAATGGCTGCCAGTCCACCCATTATGGTAAACTAGTAATGGCTGCCAGTCCACCCATTATGGTAAACTAGCCATGGCTGCCAGTCCACCCATTATGGTAAACTAGCCATGGCTGCCAGTCCACCCATTATGGTAAACTAGCCATGGCTGCCAGTCCACCCATTATGGTAAACTAGTAATGGCTGCCAGTCCACCCATTATGGTAAACTAGCATGGCTGCCAGTCCACCCATTATGGTAAACTAGTAATGGCTGCCAGTCCACCCATTATGGTAAACTAGCCATGGCTGCCAGTCCACCCATTATGGTAAACTAGTAATGGCTGCCAGTCCACCCATTATGGTAAACTAGCCATGGCTGCCAGTCCACCCATTATGGTAAACTAGCCATGGCTGCCAGTCCACCCATTATGGTAAACTAGTAATGGCTGCCAGTCCACCCATTATGGTAAACTAGTAATGGCTGCCAGTCCACCCATTATGGTAAACTAGCCATGGCTGCCAGTCCACCCATTATGGTAAACTAGCCATGGCTGCCAGTCCACCCATTATGGTAAACTAGTAATGGCTGCCAGTCCACCCATTATGGTAAACTAGTAATGGCTGCCAGTCCACCCATTATGGTAAACTAGCCATGGCTGCCAGTCCACCCATTATGGTAAACTAGTAATGGCTGCCAGTCCACCCATTATGGTAAACTAGCCATGGCTGCCAGTCCACCCATTATGGTAAACTAGTAATGGCTGCCAGTCCACCCATTATGGTAAACTAGCCATGGCTGCCAGTCCACCCATTATGGTAAACTAGTAATGGCTGCCAGTCCACCCATTATGGTAAACTAGTAATGGCTGCCAGTCCACCCATTATGGTAAACTAGCAATGGCTGCCAGTCCACCCATTATGGTAAACTAGTAATGGCTGCCAGTCCACCCATTATGGTAAACTAGTAATGGCTTCCAGTCCACCCATTATGGTAAACTAGTAATGGCTTCCAGTCCACCCATTATGGTAAACTAGTAATGGCTTCCAGTCCACCCATTATGGTAAACTAGCCATGGCTGCCAGTCCACCCATTATGGTAAACTAGTAATGGCTGCCAGTCCACCCATTATGGTAAACTAGCCAATGGCTGCCAGTCCACCCATTATGGTAAACTAGCCATGGCTGCCAGTCCACCCATTATGGTAAACTAGCCATGGCTTCCAGTCCACCCATTATGGTAAACTAGTAATGGCTGCCAGTCCACCCATTATGGTAAACTAGTAATGGCTGCCAGTCCACCCATTATGGTAAACTAGCCATGGCTGCCAGTCCACCCATTATGGTAAACTAGTAATGGCTGCCAGTCCACCCATTATGGTAAACTAGCCATGGCTGCCAGTCCACCCATTATGGTAAACTAGTAATGGCTGCCAGTCCACCCATTATGGTAAACTAGTAATGGCTTCCAGTCCACCCATTATGGTAAACTAGTAATGGCTGCCAGTCCACCCATTATGGTAAACTAGCCATGGCTTCCAGTCCACCCATTATGGTAAACTAGCCATGGCTGCCAGTCCACCCATTATGGTAAACTAGTAATGGCTGCCAGTCCACCCATTATGGTAAACTAGCCATGGCTGCCAGTCCACCCATTATGGTAAACTAGCCATGGCTGCCAGTCCACCCATTATGGTAAACTAGTAATGGCTGCCAGTCCACCCATTATGGTAAACTAGTAATGGCTGCCAGTCCACCCATTATGGTAAACTAGCCATGGCTGCCAGTCCACCCATTATGGTAAACTAGCCATGGCTGCCAGTCCACCCATTATGGTAAACTAGTAATGGCTGCCAGTCCACCCATTATGGTAAACTAGCCATGGCTGCCAGTCCACCCATTATGGTAAACTAGTAATGGCTGCCAGTCCACCCATTATGGTAAACTAGTAATGGCTGCCAGTCCACCCATTATGGTAAACTAGCCATGGCTGCCAGTCCACCCATTATGGTAAACTAGCCATGGCTGCCAGTCCACCCATTATGGTAAACTAGTAATGGCTGCCAGTCCACCCATTATGGTAAACTAGCCATGGCTGCCAGTCCACCCATTATGGTAAACTAGTAATGGCTGCCAGTCCACCCATTATGGTAAACTAGCCATGGCTGCCAGTCCACCCATTATGGTAAACTAGCCATGGCTGCCAGTCCACCCATTATGGTAAACTAGTAATGGCTGCCAGTCCACCCATTATGGTAAACTAGCCATGGCTGCCAGTCCACCCATTATGGTAAACTAGTAATGGCTGCCAGTCCACCCATTATGGTAAACTAGCCATTGGCTTCCAGTCCACCCATTATGGTAAACTAGCCATGGCTGCCAGTCCACCCATTATGGTAAACTAGTAATGGCTGCCAGTCCACCCATTATGGTAAACTAGCCATGGCTGCCAGTCCACCCATTATGGTAAACTAGTAATGGCTGCCAGTCCACCCATTATGGTAAACTAGCCATGGCTGCCAGTCCACCCATTATGGTAAACTAGTAATGGCTGCCAGTCCACCCATTATGGTAAACTAGTAATGGCTGCCAGTCCACCCATTATGGTAAACTAGTAATGGCTGCCAGTCCACCCATTATGGTAAACTAGCAATGGCTGCCAGTCCACCCATTATGGTAAACTAGTAATGGCTGCCAGTCCACCCATTATGGTAAACTAGTAATGGCTGCCAGTCCACCCATTATGGTAAACTAGTAATGGCTGCCAGTCCACCCATTATGGTAAACTAGTAATGGCTGCCAGTCCACCCATTATGGTAAACTAGCCATGGCTGCCAGTCCACCCATTATGGTAAACTAGTAATGGCTGCCAGTCCACCCATTATGGTAAACTAGTAATGGCTGCCAGTCCACCCATTATGGTAAACTAGTAATGGCTGCCAGTCCACCCATTATGGTAAACTAGTAATGGCTGCCAGTCCACCCATTATGGTAAACTAGTAATGGCTGCCAGTCCACCCATTATGGTAAACTAGTAATGGCTGCCAGTCCACCCATTATGGTAAACTAGTAATGGCTGCCAGTCCACCCATTATGGTAAACTAGTAATGGCTGCCAGTCCACCCATTATGGTAAACTAGTCATGGCTGCCAGTCCACCCATTATGGTAAACTAGTAATGGCTGCCAGTCCACCCATTATGGTAAACTAGCAATGGCTGCCAGTCCACCCATTATGGTAAACTAGCCATGGCTGCCAGTCCACCCATTATGGTAAACTAGTAATGGCTGCCAGTCCACCCATTATGGTAAACTAGTAATGGCTGCCAGTCCACCCATTATGGTAAACTAGCCATGGCTGCCAGTCCACCCATTATGGTAAACTAGCCATGGCTGCCAGTCCACCCATTATGGTAAACTAGTCATGGCTGCCAGTCCACCCATTATGGTAAACTAGTAATGGCTGCCAGTCCACCCATTATGGTAAACTAGCAATGGCTGCCAGTCCACCCATTATGGTAAACTAGTCCATGGCTGCCAGTCCACCCATTATGGTAAACTAGTAATGGCTGCCAGTCCACCCATTATGGTAAACTAGCCATGGCTGCCAGTCCACCCATTATGGTAAACTAGTAATGGCTGCCAGTCCACCCATTATGGTAAACTAGCCATGGCTGCCAGTCCACCCATTATGGTAAACTAGTAATGGCTGCCAGTCCACCCATTATGGTAAACTAGCCATGGCTGCCAGTCCACCCATTATGGTAAACTAGTAATGGCTGCCAGTCCACCCATTATGGTAAACTAGTAATGGCTGCCAGTCCACCCATTATGGTAAACTAGTAATGGCTGCCAGTCCACCCATTATGGTAAACTAGCCATGGCTGCCAGTCCACCCATTATGGTAAACTAGTAATGGCTGCCAGTCCACCCATTATGGTAAACTAGTAATGGCTGCCAGTCCACCCATTATGGTAAACTAGCCATGGCTGCCAGTCCACCCATTATGGTAAACTAGTAATGGCTGCCAGTCCACCCATTATGGTAAACTAGTAATGGCTGCCAGTCCACCCATTATGGTAAACTAGTAATGGCTGCCAGTCCACCCATTATGGTAAACTAGCCATGGCTGCCAGTCCACCCATTATGGTAAACTAGTAATGGCTGCCAGTCCACCCATTATGGTAAACTAGTAATGGCTGCCAGTCCACCCATTATGGTAAACTAGCCATGGCTGCCAGTCCACCCATTATGGTAAACTAGTAATGGCTGCCAGTCCACCCATTATGGTAAACTAGTAATGGCTTCCAGTCCACCCATTATGGTAAACTAGCCATGGCTGCCAGTCCACCCATTATGGTAAACTAGTAATGGCTGCCAGTCCACCCATTATGGTAAACTAGTAATGGCTGCCAGTCCACCCATTATGGTAAACTAGCCATGGCTGCCAGTCCACCCATTATGGTAAACTAGTAATGGCTGCCAGTCCACCCATTATGGTAAACTAGTAATGGCTGCCAGTCCACCCATTATGGTAAACTAGTCATGGCTTCCAGTCCACCCATTATGGTAAACTAGTAATGGCTGCCAGTCCACCCATTATGGTAAACTAGTAATGGCTGCCAGTCCACCCATTATGGTAAACTAGTAATGGCTGCCAGTCCACCCATTATGGTAAACTAGCCATGGCTGCCAGTCCACCCATTATGGTAAACTAGTAATGGCTGCCAGTCCACCCATTATGGTAAACTAGTAATGGCTGCCAGTCCACCCATTATGGTAAACTAGTAATGGCTGCCAGTCCACCCATTATGGTAAACTAGTAATGGCTGCCAGTCCACCCATTATGGTAAACTAGCCATGGCTGCCAGTCCACCCATTATGGTAAACTAGTAATGGCTGCCAGTCCACCCATTATGGTAAACTAGTAATGGCTGCCAGTCCACCCATTATGGTAAACTAGTAATGGCTGCCAGTCCACCCATTATGGTAAACTAGTAATGGCTGCCAGTCCACCCATTATGGTAAACTAGCCATGGCTGCCAGTCCACCCATTATGGTAAACTAGTAATGGCTGCCAGTCCACCCATTATGGTAAACTAGCCATGGCTGCCAGTCCACCCATTATGGTAAACTAGTAATGGCTGCCAGTCCACCCATTATGGTAAACTAACCATGGCTGCCAGTCCACCCATTATGGTAAACTAGTAATGGCTGCCAGTCCACCCATTATGGTAAACTAGCCATGGCTGCCAGTCCACCCATTATGGTAAACTAGTAATGGCTGCCAGTCCACCCATTATGGTAAACTAGCCATGGCTGCCAGTCCACCCATTATGGTAAACTAGTAATGGCTGCCAGTCCACCCATTATGGTAAACTAGCCATGGCTGCCAGTCCACCCATTATGGTAAACTAGTAATGGCTTCCAGTCCACCCATTATGGTAAACTAGTAATGGCTTCCAGTCCACCCATTATGGTAAACTAGCCATGGCTGCCAGTCCACCCATTATGGTAAACTAGTAATGGCTGCCAGTCCACCCATTATGGTAAACTAGTAATGGCTGCCAGTCCACCCATTATGGTAAACTAGTCATGGCTGCCAGTCCACCCATTATGGTAAACTAGCCATGGCTGCCAGTCCACCCATTATGGTAAACTAGTAATGGCTGCCAGTCCACCCATTATGGTAAACTAGTAATGGCTGCCAGTCCACCCATTATGGTAAACTAGTAATGGCTGCCAGTCCACCCATTATGGTAAACTAGTAATGGCTGCCAGTCCACCCATTATGGTAAACTAGCCATGGCTGCCAGTCCACCCATTATGGTAAACTAGTAATGGCTGCCAGTCCACCCATTATGGTAAACTAGCCATGGCTGCCAGTCCACCCATTATGGTAAACTAGTAATGGCTGCCAGTCCACCCATTATGGTAAACTAGCCATGGCTGCCAGTCCACCCATTATGGTAAACTAGTAATGGCTTCCAGTCCACCCATTATGGTAAACTAGTAATGGCTTCCAGTCCACCCATTATGGTAAACTAGTAATGGCTGCCAGTCCACCCATTATGGTAAACTAGCCATGGCTGCCAGTCCACCCATTATGGTAAACTAGTAATGGCTGCCAGTCCACCCATTATGGTAAACTAGTAATGGCTGCCAGTCCACCCATTATGGTAAACTAGCCATGGCTGCCAGTCCACCCATTATGGTAAACTAGCCATGGCTGCCAGTCCACCCATTATGGTAAACTAGTAATGGCTGCCAGTCCACCCATTATGGTAAACTAGTAATGGCTGCCAGTCCACCCATTATGGTAAACTAGTCATGGCTTCCAGTCCACCCATTATGGTAAACTAGTAATGGCTTCCAGTCCACCCATTATGGTAAACTAGTAATGGCTGCCAGTCCACCCATTATGGTAAACTAGTAATGGCTGCCAGTCCACCCATTATGGTAAACTAGCCATGGCTGCCAGTCCACCCATTATGGTAAACTAGTAATGGCTGCCAGTCCACCCATTATGGTAAACTAGTAATGGCTTCCAGTCCACCCATTATGGTAAACTAGTAATGGCTGCCAGTCCACCCATTATGGTAAACTAGTAATGGCTGCCAGTCCACCCATTATGGTAAACTAGTAATGGCTGCCAGTCCACCCATTATGGTAAACTAGTAATGGCTGCCAGTCCACCCATTATGGTAAACTAGTAATGGCTGCCAGTCCACCCATTATGGTAAACTAGTAATGGCTGCCAGTCCACCCATTATGGCATCATTGACCTGACTGGGGAGGTCTGTTGAATTATATTTCTATGTTTGTAACGTCTTTCTGTCCAGGTGGCTCAGATAGTGAAAAGAGAGATGGAGAGCGCTGTGAAGCTCTATGTTAAGCTGAAAGCCAAGGTCAAGGTGGGAGCCAGCTGGGGAAGCCTGCAGGACCTGGACATCTGAACACCGGCCCAATTATCCCCCCGTCCTCACAAAGGACCTGAACAACAGCCCAACTATCTCCCAAAGGACCTGAACATCTGAACGACAGCCCAACTATCTCCAAAAGGACCTGGAGATCTGAACAACAGCCCAATTATCTCCCAAAGGACCTGGAGATCTGAACGACAGCCCAACTATCTCCCAAAGGACCTGGAGATCTGAACAACAGCCCAACTATCTCCCAAAGGACCTGGAGATCTGAACGACAGCCCAACTATCTCCCAAAGGACCTGGAGATCTGAACGACAGCCCAACTATCTCCCAAAGGACCTGGAGATCTGAACAACAGCCCAATTATCTCCCAAAGGACCTGGAGATCTGAACACCGGCCCAATTATCCCCCCTTCCTCCCAAAGAATGCACTTGTTCCCTTCTCTTCACTGAGTCTAAAGGAAATTACTGGTATGAAAAATATGTTGGAAATTGCCACTAGCCCATGCCTCCACCAATCCAATGCTTTGAGATTTGTGGGAGGTAATGAACGAGGAAGGAGATATTATTGGGACCTGTTGGTGACAGGGCAGAGGCACATGATTTGTGAACAACTTGAGGAGTTCCACGTTGTATGACTTTGTGGGTATAATGTTTGTGTCTAACGTTTTTAACCAGCATACTGAATTTAATGTAACGAGGAGCACTTCAACCTGCTGTGATGAAGAGGTAATGTGATGACATTTTTGATCCCAGTAATATTGATAGAAAATGGTGTGGTTACTGTCCACTACAAACATGAAAAAGTATGAAAATAAAAATAAAATAATGTATGCACTCACTACCTGTAAGTGTCTCTGGATAAGAGCGTCTGCTAAATGACTAAAATGTAAATGTAATAAATAATATTGGATTGGATCTGACGGTCAACTCAAACTACTGACGCATGATACTTATTTACTGTTACCCTAACCCTCACCCTCACCCTAACCCTACTGGTGTGTGTTATAGCAGAGATAAACCAATATTCCTGTTGTGAAGAATAAATGACTCATCTTCTGTGGAATTGTAACATGATTTTCTGTGTATCAACTGTTATCTGACTGAGAATGTCCAAGTTTGGGTTGAATGACGAATTTTTTTGAAGAAAAAGTTTCTAACAACATCCTGAAAAGCACAATCCTTTATTTCAGACAATTGATATCAGAACAATCATCACACCTTTTCAAATATGGCATGGTACAGATTTTGGACCCGGGCTATAAAAAATGGTTATCTACTGGGTGATGATGATGAACTGGGTGTTCAGCCCGGGTGGCCAGTGCCTAACATCCATCCTGGTTCCTCTTCGGTCTTCTAGGAGAGGAAGGTTCGGACGGTGCCCTTGACCAGTCCTCTGCAGATGGGACATTTCCTCAGGGATGGAGCACACTCCTTACAGACCACCAGGTGGCCACACGGGATGAACACCATGTTCACCTCCTTGTCCATACACACCTTACAGGTCCGCTCCTCCTGCAGCCGGCGCAGCTGCTCCTCCATCGGCAGGTCTGGAGTGGGGAGGAGAGGGGAGGAAGGAATGGGGGGCAGGGAGATGGAGAGAGGGAAGAGGAGGGCAGGGAGATGGAGAGAGGGAAGAATAGAGATGCAAAGTGAAAAACAACGCAACAGTAAACATTGGAAAACAAGGGAAGGGAAAGAGGATGCATTCAACTGAAATGTGTCTTCCTGAATCAGAGAGGTGCGGGGGGCTGCCATAATGGACATCCACGTCATCGGTGCCCGGAGAGCAGTTGTTGGGGGTTAACTGCCTTGCTCAAAGACAGAACGGCTGATTTTTCCACTTTTCCGGCTCGGGGATTCGAAACAACAACCTTTCGGTTACTGGCCCAACGCTCTTAACCGCTAGGCTACCTACCGCCCATGCTAGTGCATGCCGGTCATTAATGATGCAGCGGCCATCAGTGGATCTCTATGGCAAGATGCATCATTAATCAAAAGAGAATCATGCCTCTCTCCCAGAAGCTTGGCTGGGGCGTAGAACCATGCCTCTCTCCCAGAAGCTTGGCTGGGCGTAGAACCATGGCTCTCTCCCAGAAGCTTGGCTGGGGCGTAGAACCATGGCTCTCTCCCAGAAGCTTGGCTGGGGCGTAGAACCATGGCTCTCTCCCAGAAGCTTGGCTGGGGCGTAGAACCATGCCTCTCTCCCAGAAGCTTGGCTGGGCGTAGAACCATGGCTCTCTCCCAGAAGCTTGGCTGGGCGTAGAACCATAGCTCTCTCCCAGAAGCTTGGCTGGGGCGTAGAACCATGCCTCTCTCCCAGAAGCTTGGCTGGGCGTAGAACCATAGCTCTCTCCCAGAAGATTGGCTGGTGTGTAAAACCTGCGAATTCAGACAAATAGGTGTAATGGGTTCGCACTAAAAAATATAAATCTTACGTCGTTATTCAATGTTATTTGTATTTTTCTTTACTGCATCATGGATATTGTCCACAGACGCATCATTCACCCAAGTTGTCAAAATCGGGGGTCTGTAGTGATGCCTCAAGCACTGAGATGCAGGGCCTTAGACCGCTGCGCCACTCGGGAGCCAAAAGTGTGTAGATTGATGAGGGGAAAAAACACATCCATTTTAGAATAAGGCTGTAACGTAACGAAATGTGGGAAAGTCAAGGGGTCTGAATACTTTCCGAAGGCACTGTTCCTTGTGAGGAGAGGGTCCTATGTACTGAATTTCATGACTAGGTCAAACGGGGTTAGGGGCGTCAAAGTTCGCATTTTCAATCGATGGTTATAGCACCACCATCTGGCAAATCAGTGTCATTTTGTAAATGCCGGATCTCTACGGCAAGACGCATCTCTCACCCAAGTTTAATCAAAATCGGGCCAGTGCTGTCTGAGATATCGCGTGTGACGAGCGAATCAAAATCGGGCCAGTGCTGTCTGAGATATCGCGTGTGACGAGCGAATCAAAATCGGGCCAGTGCTGTCTGAGATATCGCGTGTGACGAGCGAATCAAAACCGGCCAGTGCTGTCTGAGATATCGCGTGTGACGAGCGAATCAAAACCGGCCAGTGCTGTCTGAGATATCGTACTAACGGACAGAGCCAAATCCACAGTCCCTCCCCGAATTCATTGTGGGGGACAACACAAACAAAGTCACACCACGAAACACAGACTGACACGTGGTAACACCTCTCTCTTACTGGTGCAGGGTAGAGCACCCACCACACTACTGTCAATCACTGCTGACAGCCAATACCAGCTCTCAGGAGGAGAACAAAACCCTCCCATTGGATGACACTGCTGACCCCGCCCATCCATCCCAGTTCCAAGGCCTCATTCCCCGGGCCAGCAGGTCTCATTCCCCGGGCCAGCAGGCCTCATTCCCCGGGCCAGCAGGTCTCATTCCCCGGGCCAGCAGGTCTCATTCCCCGGGCCAGCAGGCCTCATTCCCCCGGGCCAGCAGGCCTCATTCCCCGGGCCAGCAGGCCTCATTCCCCGGGCCAGCAGGTCTCTAAGCCAAAGCTACGAGCAGAAACAAGCCGTGTGTGTAGAGATGAAGCCGTGTGTGTAGAGATGAAGCCGTGTGTGGAGATGAAGCCGTGTGTGTGGAGAGATGAAGCCGTGTGTGGAGAGATGAAGCCGTGTGTGTGGAGATGAAGCCGTGTGTGTAGAGATGAAGCCGTGTGTGTGTGTAGAGATGAAGCCGTGTGTGTGGAGATGAAGCCGTGTGTGTGTGTAGAGATGAAGCCGTGTGTGTAGAGATGAAGCCGTGTGTGGAGATGAAGCCGTGTGTGTGGAGATGAAGCTGTGTGTGTGTGTAGAGATGAAGCCGTGTGTGGAGATGAAGCCGTGTGTGTGGAGATGAAGCTGTGTGTGTGTGGAGATGAAGCCGTGTGTGTGTGTAGAGATGAAGCCGTGTGTGTGTGTAGAGATGAAGCCGTGTGTGTGTGTAGAGATGAAGCCGTGTGTGTGTGTAGAGATGAAGCCGTGTGTGTAGAGATGAAGCCGTGTGTGTGGAGATGAAGCCGTGTGTATGTGTAGAGATGAAGCCGTGTGTGTGTGTAGAGATGAAGCCGTGTGTGTGTGTAGAGATGAAGCCGTGTGTGTGTGTAGAGATGAAGCCGTGTGTGTAGAGATGAAGCCGTGTGTGTGGAGATGAAGCCGTGTGTGTGGAGATGAAGCCGTGTGTGTGGAGAGATGAAGCCGTGTGTGTGGAGATGAAGCCGTGTGTGTGGAGATGAAGCCGTGTGTGTAGAGATGAAGCCGTGTGTGTGGAGATGAAGCCGTGTGTGTGGAGATGAAGCCGTGTGTGTGGAGATGAAGCCGTGTGTGTGTGTAGAGATGAAGCCGTGTGTGTGTGTAGAGATGAAGCCGTGTGTGTGTGTAGAGATGAAGCCGTGTGTGTGTGGAGAGATGAAGCCGTGTGTGTGTGGAGAGATGAAGCCGTGTGTGTGTGGAGAGATGAAGCCGTGTGTGTGTGGAGAGATGAAGCCGTGTGTGTAGAGATGAAGCCGTGTGTGTGTAGAGATGAAGCCGTGTGTGTGTGTAGAGATGAAGCCGTGTGTGTGTGTAGAGATGAAGCCGTGTGTGTGTGTAGAGATGAAGCCGTGTGTGTGTAGAGATGAAGCCGTGTGTGTGTAGAGATGAAGCCGTGTGTGTAGAGATGAAGCCGTGTGTGTAGAGATGAAGCCGTGTGTGTGTGTAGAGATGAAGCCGTGTGTGTGTGTAGAGATGAAGCCGTGTGTGTAGAGATGAAACTGTGTGTGTGGAGATGAAGCCGTGTGTGTAGAGATGAAGCCGTGTGTGTGTGTAGAGATGAAGCCGTGTGTGTGTGTAGAGATGAAGCCGTGTGTGTAGAGATGAAGCCGTGTGTGTGTGTAGAGATGAAGCCGTGTGTGTGTGTAGAGATGAAGCCGTGTGTGTGGAGATGAAGCCGTGTGTGTGGAGATGAAGCCGTGTGTGTAGAGATGAAGCCGTGTGTGTGTGTAGAGATGAAGCCGTGTGTGTAGAGATGAAGCTGTGTGTGTGTGTAGAGATGAAGCCGTGTGTGTGTGTGTGTGTGTGTGTGTGTGTGTGTGTGTGTGTAGAGATGAAGCCGTGTGTGTAGAGATGAAGCCGTGTGTGTGTGTAGAGATGAAGCCGTGTGTGTAGAGATGAAGCCGTGTGTGTAGAGATGAAGCCGTGTGTGTGGAGATGAAGCCGTGTGTGTGGAGAGATGAAGCCGTGTGTGTAGAGATGAAGCCGTGTGTGTAGAGATGAAGCCGTGTGTGTGTGTAGAGATGAAGCCGTGTGTGTGTGTAGAGATGAAGCCGTGTGTGTGTGTGGAGATGAAGCCGTGTGTGTGTAGAGATGAAGCCGTGTGTGTAGAGATGAAGCCGTGTGTGGAGAGATGAAGCTGTGTGTGTGTGTAGAGATGAAGCCGTGTGTGTGTGTAGAGATGAAGCCGTGTGTGTGTGTAGAGATGAAGCCGTGTGTGTGTGTAGAGATGAAGCCGTGTGTGTGTGTAGAGATGAAGCCGTGTGTGTGTGTAGAGATGAAGCTGTGTGTGTGTGTAGAGATGAAGCCGTGTGTGTAGAGATGAAGCCGTGTGTGTGGAGATGAAGCCGTGTGTGTAGAGATGAAGCCGTGTGTGTGTGTAGAGATGAAGCCGTGTGTGTGGAGATGAAGCCGTGTGTGTGTGTAGAGATGAAGCCGTGTGTGTAGAGATGAAGCCGTGTGTGTGGAGATGAAGCTGTGTGTGTAGAGATGAAGCCGTGTGTGTAGAGATGAAGCCGTGTGTGTAGAGATGAAGCCGTGTGTGTAGAGATGAAGCCGTGTGTGTGTGTAGAGATGAAGCCGTGTGTGTGTGTAGAGATGAAGCCGTGTGTAGAGATGAAGCCGTGTGTGTGGAGATGAAGCTGTGTGTGTGGAGATGAAGCTGTGTGTGTAGAGATGAAGCCGTGTGTGTAGAGATGAAGCCGTGTGTGTAGAGATGAAGCCGTGTGTGTGTAGAGATGAAGCCGTGTGTGTGTGTAGAGATGAAGCCGTGTGTGTAGAGATGAAGCCGTGTGTGTGGAGATGAAGCTGTGTGTGTAGAGATGAAGCCGTGTGTGTAGAGATGAAGCCGTGTGTGTAGAGATGAAGCCGTGTGTGTGTGTAGAGATGAAGCCGTGTGTGTGGAGATGAAGCCGTGTGTGTGGAGATGAAGCCGTGTGTGTGTGTAGAGATGAAGCCGTGTGTGTGTGTAGAGATGAAGCCGTGTGTGTAGAGATGAAGCCGTGTGTGTGTGTAGAGATGAAGCCGTGTGTGGAGAGATGAAGCCGTGTGTGTGTGGAGAGATGAAGCCGTGTGTGGAGAGATGAAGCCGTGTGTGTAGAGATGAAGCCGTGTGTGTAGAGATGAAGCCGTGTGTGTGTGTAGAGATGAAGCCGTGTGTGTGGAGATGAAGCCGTGTGTGTAGAGATGAAGCCGTGTGTGTAGAGATGAAGCCGTGTGTGTGGAGATGAAGCCGTGTGTGTGGAGATGAAGCCGTGTGTGTAGAGATGAAGCCGTGTGTGTAGAGATGAAGCCGTGTGTGTAGAGATGAAGCCGTGTGTGTAGAGATGAAGCCGTGTGTGTGTGTAGAGATGAAGCCGTGTGTGTAGAGATGAAGCCGTGTGTGTGTAGAGATGAAGCCGTGTGTGTAGAGATGAAGCCGTGTGTGTAGAGATGAAGCCGTGTGTGTGTGTAGAGATGAAGCCGTGTGTGTAGAGATGAAGCCGTGTGTGTGGAGATGAAGCCGTGTGTGGGGAGATGAAGCCGTGTGTGTGGAGATGAAGCCGTGTGTGTGTAGAGATGAAGCCGTGTGTAGAGATGAAGCCGTGTGTGTGTAGAGATGAAGCCGTGTGTGTAGAGATGAAGCCGTGTGTGTAGAGATGAAGCCGTGTGTGTAGAGATGAAGCCGTGTGTGTAGAGATGAAGCCGTGTGTGTAGAGATGAAGCCGTGTGTGTGGAGATGAAGCCGTGTGTGGGGAGATGAAGCCGTGTGTGTAGAGATGAAGCCGTGTGTGTGGAGATGAAGCCGTGTGTGTGTGTAGAGATGAAGCCGTGTGTGTAGAGATGAAGCCGTGTGTGTGTGTAGAGATGAAGCCGTGTGTGGAGAGATGAAGCCGTGTGTGTGTGGAGAGATGAAGCCGTGTGTGTAGAGATGAAGCCGTGTGTGTAGAGATGAAGCCGTGTGTGTGTGTAGAGATGAAGCCGTGTGTAGAGATGAAGCCGTGTGTGTGTAGAGATGAAGCCGTGTGTGTGTAGAGATGAAGCCGTGTGTAGAGATGAAGCCGTGTGTGTGTGTAGAGATGAAGCCGTGTGTGTGTGTAGAGATGAAGCCGTGTGTGTGTGTAGAGATGAAGCCGTGTGTGTAGAGATGAAGCCGTGTGTGTGTAGAGATGAAGCCGTGTGTGTGTGTAGAGATGAAGCCGTGTGTAGAGATGAAGCCGTGTGTGTGTAGAGATGAAGCCGTGTGTAGAGATGAAGCCGTGTGTGTGTAGAGATGAAGCCGTGTGTGTAGAGATGAAGCCGTGTGTGTAGAGATGAAGCCGTGTGTGTGTAGAGATGAAGCCGTGTGTAGAGATGAAGCCGTGTGTGTAGAGATGAAGCCGTGTGTGTAGAGATGAAGCCGTGTGTGTAGAGATGAAGCCGTGTGTGTGTGTAGAGATGAAGCCGTGTGTGTGTGTAGAGATGAAGCCGTGTGTGTGTAGAGATGAAGCCGTGTGTGTAGAGATGAAGCCGTGTGTGTGTAGAGATGAAGCCGTGTGTAGAGATGAAGCCGTGTGTGTGTAGAGATGAAGCCGTGTGTGTAGAGATGAAGCCGTGTGTGTAGAGATGAAGCCGTGTGTGTAGAGATGAAGCCGTGTGTGTGTGTAGAGATGAAGCCGTGTGTGGAGAGATGAAGCCGTGTGTGTAGAGATGAAGCCGTGTGTGTAGAGATGAAGCTGTGTGTGTGTGGAGAGATGAAGCCGTGTGTGTAGAGATGAAGCCGTGTGTGTGTGTGTAGAGATGAAGCCGTGTGTGGAGAGATGAAGCCGTGTGTGTAGAGATGAAGCCGTGTGTGTAGAGATGAAGCTGTGTGTGTGTGTAGAGATGAAGCCGTGTGTGTGTGTGTGTGTGTGTGTGTGTGTGTGTGTGTGTGTGTGTAGCCAGGTAGTGTGTGTATGAAAGTATGTGTGTGTATACCTGAGAGATCTTGACTCGGTGATGCGGCTTCATTTGCCTGGGCTGAAAGGTGCATTGAGAACAAGAATTAAACAGAAGTTTGAAATTAAACTGGACTGGGCTGAGCTGGGTGAAGTGGGACTAACTGGACTGAACTGAGCTGGGTGAAGTGGGACTAACTGGACTGAACTGAGCTGGGTGAAGTGGGACTAACTGGACTGGGCTGAGCTGGGTGAAGTGGGACTAACTGGACTGAACTGAGCTGGGTGAAGTGGGACTAACTGGACTGGGCTGAGCTGGGTGAAGTGGGACTAACTGGACTGGGCTGAGCTGGGTGAAGTGGGACTAACTGGACTGGGCTGAGCTGGGTGAAGTGGGACTGGGCTGAGCTGGGTGAAGTGGGACTAACTGGACTGGGCTGAGCTGGGTGAAGTGGGACTGGGCTGAGCTGGGTGAAGTGGGACTAACTGGACTGGGCTGAGCTGGGTGAAGTGGGACTAACTGGACTGGGCTGAGCTGGGTGAAGTGGGACTAACTGGACTGGGCTGAGCTGGGTGAAGTGGGACTAACTGGACTGAGCTGAGCTGGGTGAAGTGGGACTAACTGGACTGAACTGAGCTGGGTGAAGTGGGACTAACTGGACTGGGCTGAGCTGGGTGAAGTGGGACTAACTGGACTGAACTGAGCTGGGTGAAGTGGGACTAACTGGACTGGGCTGAGCTGGGTGAAGTGGGACTAACTGGACTGGGCTGAGCTGGGTGAAGTGGGACTAACTGGACTGGGCTGAGCTGGGTGAAGTGGGACTAACTGGACTGGGCTGAGCTGGGTGAAGTGGGACTAACTGGACTGGGCTGAGCTGGGTGAAGTGGGACTAACTGGACTGGGCTGAGCTGGGTGAAGTGGGACTAACTGGACTGGGCTGAGCTGGGTGAAGTGGGACTAACTGGACTGGGCTGAGCTGGGTGAAGTGGGACTAACTGGACTGAACTGAGCTGGGTGAAGTGGGACTAACTGGACTGGGCTGAGCTGGGTGAAGTGGGACTAACTGGACTGGGCTGAGCTGGGTGAAGTGGGACTAACTGGACTGAACTGAGCTGGGTGAAGTGGGACTAACTGGACTGGGCTGAGCTGGGTGAAGTGGGACTAACTGGACTGGGCTGAGCTGGGTGAAGTGGGACTAACTGGACTGGGCTGAGCTGGGTGAAGTGGGACTAACTGGACTGGGCTGAGCTGGGTGAAGTGGGACTAACTGGACTGGGCTGAGCTGGGTGAAGTGGGACTAACTGGACTGGGCTGAGCTGGGTGAAGTGGGACTAACTGGACTGGGCTGAGCTGGGTGAAGTGGGACTAACTGGACTGGGCTGAGCTGGGTGAAGTGGGACTAACTGGACTGGGCTGAGCTGGGTGAAGTGGGACTAACTGGACTGGGCTGAGCTGGGTGAAGTGGGACTAACTGGACTGGGCTGAGCTGGGTGAAGTGGGACTAACTGGACTGGGCTGAGCTGGGTGAAGTGGGACTAACTGGACTGGACTGGGTGAACAGTAACGGCGCCGATAGACGTGATCGCCTTGTTTCAAGCAACTTTACAGTATTTTTATTTTATTTCTTACATTATTAGCCCAGAACATTTATTTGCATTATTCTATATTTCTTAATTCCATTCTTTTATTTTTAGATGTGTGTATTGTTAGATATTACTGCACTGTTGGAGCTAGGAACACAAGCATTTCACTACACCCGCAATAACATCTGGTAAATACACTATATATACAGCAGTATGTGGACACCCCTTCATATTAGTGGATTCGGCTAATTCAGCCACACCCGTTGCTGACAAGTGTATAAAATTTAGCACACGGCCATGCAATCTCCATAGACAAACATTGGCAGTAGAATGGCCTTACTGAAGAGCTCAGTGACTTTCAACGTGGCACCGTCCTAGGATGCCACCTTTCCAACAAGTCAGTTCGTCAAATTTCTGCCCTGCTAGAGCTGCCCCGGTCAACTGTAAGTGCTGTTATTGTGAAGTGGAAACGTCTAGGAGCAACAACGGCTCAGCCGCGAAGTGGTAGGCCACACAAGCTCACAGAACGGGACCGCCGAGTGCTGAAGTGCGTAAAGGTCGTCTGTCCTCGGTTGCAACACTCACTACAGAGTTCCGAACTGCCTCTGGAAGCAACATCAGCACAATAACTGTACGTCGGGTGCTTCATGAAATGGGTTTCCATGGCCGAGCAGCCGCACACAAACCTCAGATCACCATGAGCAATGCCAAGCGTCGGCTGGAGTGGTGTAAAGCTCACCGCCATTGGACTCTGGAGCAGTGGAAACGCGTTCTCTGGAGTGATGAATCACGCTTCACCATCTGGCAGTCCAACGGACAAATCTGGGTTTGGCGGATGCCAGGAGAACGCTACCTGCCCAAATGCATAGTGCCAACTGTAAAGTTTGGTGGAGGAGGAATAATGGTCTGGGGCTGTTTTTCATGGTTCGGGCTAGGCCCCTTAGTTCCAGTGAAGGGAAATCTTAACGCTAAAGCATACAATGACATTCTAGACGATTCTGTGCTTCCAACCTTGTGACAACAGTTTGGGGAAGGCCCTTTCCTGTTTCAGCATGACAATGCCCCCGTGCACAAAGCGAGGTCCATACAGAAATGGTTTGTCAAGATCGGTGTGGAAGAACTTGACTGGCCTGCACAGAGCCCTGACCTCAACCCCATTGAACACCTTTGGGATGAATTGGAACGCCGACTGCGAGCCAGGCCTAATCGCCCAACATCAGTGCCCGACCTCACTAATGCTCTTGTGGCTGAATGGAAGCAAGTCCCAGCAGCAATGTTCCAACATCTAGTGGAAAGCCTTCCCAGAAGAGTGGAGGCTGTTATAGCAGCAAAGGGGGACCAACTCCATATTAATGACCATGATTTTGGAATGAGATGTTCGACAAGCAGGTGTCCACATACTTTTGGTCATGTAGTGTACATGTATGCGACCAATCAAATTTGATTTGAAGTGGGACTAACTGGACTGAACTGAACTGGGTGAAGTGGGACTAACTGGACTGAACTGAGCTGGGTGAAGTGGGACTAACTGGACTGAACTGAGCTGGGTGAAGTGGGACTAACTGGACTGGGCTGAGCTGGGTGAAGTGGGACTAACTGGACTGAACTGAACTGGGTGAAGTGGGACTAACTGGACTGAACTGAACTGGGTGAAGTGGGACTAACTGGACTGGACTGGGTGAAGTGGGACTAACTGGACTGAACTGAACTGGGTGAAGTGGGACTAACTGGACTGAACTGAACTGGGTGAAGTGGGACTAACTGGACTGAACTGAACTGGGTGAAGTGGGACTAACTGGACTGGGTGAAGTGGGACTAACTGGACTGAACTGGGTGAAGTGGGACTAACTGGACTGAACTGGGTGAAGTGGGACTAACTGGACTGAACTGGGTGAAGTGGGTGAAGTGGGACTAACTGGACTGGACTGGGTGAAGTGGGACTAACTGGACTGAACTGGGTGAAGTGGGCCTAACTGGACTAAACTGGGTGAAGTGGGACTAACTGGACTGAACTGGGTGAAGTGGGACTAACCGGACTGGACTGGGTGAAGTGGGACTAACTGGACTGGGTGAAGTGGGACTAACTGGACTGGGTGAAGTGGGGCTAACTGGGTTAAGTGGGACTAACTGACTGGGTGAAGTGGGACTAACTGGACTGGACTGGGTGAAGTGGGGCTAACTGGGTGAAGTGGGACTAACTGACTGGGTGAAGTGGGACTAACTGGACTGGACTGGGTGAAGTGGGACTAACTGGACTGGGTGAAGTGGGACTAACTGGACTGAGCTGGGTGAAGTGGGACTAACTGGACTGAACTGGGTGAAGTGGGACTAACTGGACTGAACTGAATTGGGTGAAGTGGGACTAACTGGACTGAACTGAACTGGGTGAAGTGGGACTAACTGGACTGGGTGAAATGGGACTAACTGGACTGGACTGGGTGAAGTGGGACTAACTGGACTGAACTGAATTGGGTGAAGTGGGACTAACTGGACTGGACTGAACTGGGTGAAGTGGGACTGACTGAACTGGGTGAAGTGGGACTGACTGGACTGGGTGAAGTGGGACTAACTGGACTGGACGAAGTGGGACTAACTGGACTGAACTGGGTGAAGTGGGACTAACTGGACTGAACTGGGTGAAGTGGGACCAACTGGACTGAACTGGGTGAAGTGGGACTAACTGGACTGGACTGGGTGAAGTGGGACTAACTGGACTGGACTGGGTGAAGTGGGACTAACTGGACTGGACTGGGTGAAGTGGGACTAACTGGACTGGACTGGGTGAAGTGGGACTAACTGGACTGGACTGGGTGAAGTGGGACTAACTGGACTGAACTGGGTGAAGTGGGACTAACTGGACTGAACTGGGTGAAGTGGGACCAACTGGACTGAACTGGGTGAAGTGGGACCAACTGGACTGGACTGGGTGAAGTGGGACCAACTGGACTGAACTGGGTGAAGTGGGACTAACTGGACTGGACTGGGTGAAGTGGGACTAACTGGACTGAACTGAGCTGGGTGAAGTGGGACTAACTGGACTGAACTGAGCTGGGTGAAGTGGGACTAACTGGACTGAACTGAGCTGGGTGAAGTGGGACTAACTGGACTGAACTGGGTGAAGTGGGACCAACTGGACTGAACTGGGTGAAGTGGGACTAACTGGACTGAACTGGGTGAAGTGGGACTAACTGGACTGGACTGGGTGAAGTGGGACTAACTGGACTGGACTGGGTGAAGTGGGACTAACTGGACTGAACTGAGCTGGGTGAAGTGGGACTAACTGGACTGGGTGAACTAGGTGAAGTGGGACTAACTGGACTGAACTTGGTGAAGTGGGACTAACTGGACTGAACTGGGTGAAGTGGGACTAACTGGACTGCACTGGGTGAAGTGGGACCAACTGGACTGAACTGGGTGAAGTGGGACTAACTGGACTGGACTGGGTGAAGTGGGACTAACTGGACTGAACTGGGTGAAGTGGGACTAACTGGACTGGGTGAAGTGGGACTAACTGGACTGGGTGAAGTGGGACTAACTGGACTGAACTGGGTGAAGTGGGACTAACTGGACTGAACTGGGTGAAGTGGGACTAACTGGACTGAACTGGGTGAAGTGGGACTAACTGGACTGGACTGGGTGAAGTGGGACTAACTGGACTGAACTTGGTGAAGTGGGACTAACTGGACTGAACTGGGTGAAGTGGGACTAACTGGACTGGACTGGGTGAAGTGGGACTAACTGGACTGAACTTGGTGAAGTGGGACTAACTGGACTGAACTGGGTGAAGTGGGACTAACTGGACTGGACTGGGTGAAGTGGGACTAACTGGACTGGACTGGGTGAAGTGGGACTAACTGGACTGGGTGAAGTGGGACTAACTGGACTGGACTGGGTGAAGTGGGACCAACTGGACTGAACTGGGTGAAGTGGGACTAACTGGACTGGACTGGGTGAAGTGGGACCAACTGGACTGAACTGGGTGAAGTGGGACTAACTGGACTGGACTGGGTGAAGTGGGACTAACTGGACTGCACTGGGTGAAGTGGGACTAACTGGACTGCACTGGGTGAAGTGGGACCAACTGGACTGAACTGGGTGAAGTGGGACTAACTGAACTGGACTGGGTGAAGTGGGACTAACTGGACTGAACTGGGTGAAGTGGGACTAACTGGACTGGGTGAAGTGGGACTAACTGGACTGAACTGGGTGAAGTGCGACTAACTGGACTGCACTGGGTGAAGTGGGACCAACTGGACTGAGCTGGGTGAAGTGGGACTAACTGGACTGAACTGAGCTGGGTGAAGTGGGACTAACTGGACTGAACTGAGCTGGGTGAAGTGGGACTAACTGGACTGAACTGAGCTGGGTGAAGTGGGACTAACTGGACTGGGCTGAGCTGGGTGAAGTGGGACTAACTGGACTGAACTGAACTGGGTGAAGTGGGACTAACTGGACTGGACTGGGTGAAGTGGGACTAACTGGACTGAACTGAACTGGGTGAAGTGGGACTAACTGGACTGAACTGAACTGGGTGAAGTGGGACTAACTGGACTGAACTGAACTGGGTGAAGTGGGACTAACTGGACTGGGTGAAGTGGGACTAACTGGACTGAACTGGGTGAAGTGGGACTAACTGGACTGAACTGGGTGAAGTGGGTGAAGTGGGACTAACTGGACTGGACTGGGTGAAGTGGGACTAACTGGACTGAACTGGGTGAAGTGGGCCTAACTGGACTAAACTGGGTGAAGTGGGACTAACTGGACTGAACTGGGTGAAGTGGGACTAACTGGACTGAACTGGGTGAAGTGGGACTAACTGGACTGGGTGAAGTGGGACTAACTGGACTGGGTGAAGTGGGGCTAACTGGGTTAAGTGGGACTAACTGACTGGGTGAAGTGGGACTAACTGGACTGGACTGGGTGAAGTGGGGCTAACTGGGTGAAGTGGGACTAACTGACTGGGTGAAGTGGCACTAACTGGACTGAGCTGGGTGAAGTGGGACTAACTGGACTGAACTGGGTGAAGTGGGACTAACTGGACTGAACTGAATTGGGTGAAGTGGGACTAACTGGACTGAACTGAACTGGGTGAAGTGGGACTAACTGGACTGGGTGAAATGGGACTAACTGGACTGGACTGGGTGAAGTGGGACTAACTGGACTGAACTGAATTGGGTGAAGTGGGACTAACTGGACTGGACTGAACTGGGTGAAGTGGGACTGACTGGACTGGGTGAAGTGGGACTAACTGGACTGAACTGGGTGAAGTGGGACTAACTGGACTGGACGAATTGGGACTAACTGGACTGAACTGGGTGAAGTGGGACTAACTGGACTGAACTGGGTGAAGTGGGACCAACTGGACTGAACTGGGTGAAGTGGGACTAACTGGACTGGACTGGGTGAAGTGGGACCAACTGGACTGAACTGGGTGAAGTGGGACTAACTGGACTGGACTGGGTGAAGTGGGACTAACTGGACTGGACTGGACTGGGTGAAGTGGGACTAACTGGACTGGACTGGGTGAAGTGGGACTAACTGGACTGAACTGGGTGAAGTGGGACTAACTGGACTGAACTGGGTGAAGTGGGACCAACTGGACTGGACTGGGTGAAGTGGGACCAACTGGACTGAACTGGGTGAAGTGGGACTAACTGGACTGGACTGGGTGAAGTGGGACTAACTGGACTGAACTGAGCTGGGTGAAGTGGGACTAACTGGACTGAACTGAGCTGGGTGAAGTGGGACTAACTGGACTGAACTGAGCTGGGTGAAGTGGGACTAACTGGACTGAACTGGGTGAAGTGGGACTAACTGGACTGAACTGAATTGGGTGAAGTGGGACTAACTGGACTGAACTGAACTGGGTGAAGTGGGACTAACTGGACTGGGTGAAGTGGGACTAACTGGACTGAACTGGGTGAAGTGGGACTAACTGGACTGAACTGGGTGAAGTGGGACTAACTGGACTGAACTGGGTGAAGTGGGACTAACTGGACTGGACTGGGTGAAGTGGGACTAACTGGACTGGACTGGGTGAAGTGGGACTAACTGGACTGAACTGAGCTGGGTGAAGTGGGACTAACTGGACTGGGTGAACTAGGTGAAGTGGGACTAACTGGACTGAACTTGGTGAAGTGGGACTAACTGGACTGAACTGGGTGAAGTGGGACTAACTGGACTGCACTGGGTGAAGTGGGACCAACTGGACTGAACTGGGTGAAGTGGGACTAACTGGACTGGACTGGGTGAAGTGGGACTAACTGGACTGAACTGGGTGAAGTGGGACTAACTGGACTGGGTGAAGTGGGACTAACTGGACTGGGTGAAGTGGGACTAACTGGACTGAACTGGGTGAAGTGGGACTAACTGGACTGAACTGGGTGAAGTGGGACTAACTGGACTGAACTGGGTGAAGTGGGACTAACTGGACTGGACTGGGTGAAGTGGGACTAACTGGACTGAACTTGGTGAAGTGGGACTAACTGGACTGAACTGGGTGAAGTGGGACTAACTGAACTGGACTGGGTGAAGTGGGACCAACTGGACTGAGCTGGGTGAAGTGGGACTAACTGGACTGAACTGAGCTGGGTGAAGTGGGACTAACTGGACTGAACTGAGCTGGGTGAAGTGGGACTAACTGGACTGAACTGAGCTGGGTGAAGTGGGACTAACTGGACTGGGCTGAGCTGGGTGAAGTGGGACTAACTGGACCGAACTGAACTGGGTGAAGTGGACTAACTGGACTGGACTGGGTGAAGTGGGACTAACTGGACTGAACTGAACTGGGTGAAGTGGGACTAACTGGACTGAACTGAACTGGGTGAAGTGGGACTAACTGGACTGAACTGAACTGGGTGAAGTGGGACTAACTGGACTGGGTGAAGTGGGACTAACTGGACTGAACTGGGTGAAGTGGGACTAACTGGACTGAACTGGGTGAAGTGGGTGAAGTGGGACTAACTGGACTGGACTGGGTGAAGTGGGACTAACTGGACTGAACTGGGTGAAGTGGGCCTAACTGGACTAAACTGGGTGAAGTGGGACTAACTGGACTGAACTGGGTGAAGTGGGACTAACTGGACTGAACTGGGTGAAGTGGGACTAACCGGACTGGACTGGGTGAAGTGGGACTAACTGGACTGGGTGAAGTGGGACTAACTGGACTGGGTGAAGTGGGGCTAACTGGGTTAAGTGGGACTAACTGACTGGGTGAAGTGGGACTAACTGGACTGGACTGGGTGAAGTGGGGCTAACTGGGTGAAGTGGGACTAACTGACTGGGTGAAGTGGCACTAACTGGACTGAGCTGGGTGAAGTGGGACTAACTGGACTGAACTGGGTGAAGTGGGACTAACTGGACTGAACTGAATTGGGTGAAGTGGGACTAACTGGACTGAACTGAACTGGGTGAAGTGGGACTAACTGGACTGGGTGAAATGGGACTAACTGGACTGGACTGGGTGAAGTGGGACTAACTGGACTGAACTGAATTGGGTGAAGTGGGACTAACTGGACTGGACTGAACTGGGTGAAGTGGGACTGACTGGACTGGGTGAAGTGGGACTAACTGGACTGAACTGGGTGAAGTGGGACTAACTGGACTGGGACCGAATTGGGACCAACTGGACTGAACTGGGTGAAGTGGGACTAACTGGACTGAACTGGGTGAAGTGGGACCAACTGGACTGAACTGGGTGAAGTGGGACTAACTGGACTGGACTGGGTGAAGTGGGACCAACTGGACTGAACTGGGTGAAAGTGGGACTAACTGGACTGGACTGGGTGAAGTGGGACTAACTGGACTGGACTGGACTGGGTGAAGTGGGACTAACTGGACTGGACTGGGTGAAGTGGGACTAACTGGACTGAACTGGGTGAAGTGGGACTAACTGGACTGAACTGGGTGAAGTGGGACCAACTGGACTGGACTGGGTGAAGTGGACCAACTGGACTGAACTGGGTGAAGTGGGACCAACTGGACTGGACTGGGTGAAGTGGGACTAACTGGACTGAACTGAGCTGGGTGAAGTGGGACTAACTGGACTGAACTGAGCTGGGTGAAGTGGGACTAACTGGACTGAACTGAGCTGGGTGAAGTGGGACTAACTGGACTGAACTGGGTGAAGTGGGACTAACTGGACTGAACTGAATTGGGTGAAGTGGGACTAACTGGACTGAACTGAACTGGGTGAAGTGGGACTAACTGGACTGGGTGAAGTGGGACTAACTGGACTGAACTGGGTGAAGTGGGACTAACTGGACTGAACTGGGTGAAGTGGGACTAACTGGACTGAACTGGGTGAAGTGGGACTAACTGGACTGGACTGGGTGAAGTGGGACTAACTGGACTGGACTGGGTGAAGTGGGACTAACTGGACTGAACTGAGCTGGGTGAAGTGGGACTAACTGGACTGGGTGAACTAGGTGAAGTGGGACTAACTGGACTGAACTTGGTGAAGTGGGACTAACTGGACTGAACTGGGTGAAGTGGGACTAACTGGACTGCACTGGGTGAAGTGGGACCAACTGGACTGAACTGGGTGAAGTGGGACTAACTGGACTGGACTGGGTGAAGTGGGACTAACTGGACTGAACTGGGTGAAGTGGGACTAACTGGACTGGGTGAAGTGGGACTAACTGGACTGGGTGAAGTGGGACTAACTGGACTGAACTGGGTGAAGTGGGACTAACTGGACTGAACTGGGTGAAGTGGGACTAACTGGACTGAACTGGGTGAAGTGGGACTAACTGGACTGGACTGGGTGAAGTGGGACTAACTGGACTGAACTTGGTGAAGTGGGACTAACTGGACTGAACTGGGTGAAGTGGGACTAACTGGACTGAACTGGGTGAAGTGGGACTAACTGGACTGGACTGGGTGAAGTGGGACTAACTGGACTGAACTTGGTGAAGTGGGACTAACTGGACTGAACTGGGTGAAGTGGGACTAACTGGACTGGACTGGGTGAAGTGGGACTAACTGGACTGGACTGGGTGAAGTGGGACTAACTGGACTGGGTGAAGTGGGACTAACTGGACTGGACTGGGTGAAGTGGGACCAACTGGACTGAACTGGGTGAAGTGGGACTAACTGGACTGGACTGGGTGAAGTGGGACCAACTGGACTGAACTGGGTGAAGTGGGACTAACTGGACTGGACTGGGTGAAGTGGGACTAACTGGACTGCACTGGGTGAAGTGGGACTAACTGGACTGCACTGGGTGAAGTGGGACCAACTGGACTGAACTGGGTGAAGTGGGTGAAGTGGGACTAACTGGACTGGACTGGGTGAAGTGGGACTAACTGGACTGAACTGGGTGAAGTGGGCCTAACTGGACTAAACTGGGTGAAGTGGGACTAACTGGACTGAACTGGGTGAAGTGGGACTAACTGGACTGAACTGGGTGAAGTGGGACTAACCGGACTGGACTGGGTGAAGTGGGACTAACTGGACTGGGTGAAGTGGGGCTAACTGGGTTAAGTGGGACTAACTGACTGGGTGAAGTGGGACTAATTGGACTGGACTGGGTGAAGTGGGGCTAACTGGGTGAAGTGGGACTAACTGACTGGGTGAAGTGGCACTAACTGGACTGGACTGGGTGAAGTGGGACTAACTGGACTGGGTGAAGTGGGACTAACTGGACTGAGCTGGGTGAAGTGGGACTAACTGGACTGAACTGGGTGAAGTGGGACTAACTGGACTGAACTGGATTGGGTGAAGTGGACTAACTGGACTGAACTGAACTGGGTGAAGTGGGACTAACTGGACTGGGTGAAATGGGACTAACTGGACTGGACTGGGTGAAGTGGGACTAACTGGACTGAACTGAATTGGGTGAAGTGGGACTAACTGGACTGGACTGAACTGGGTGAAGTGGGACTGACTGGACTGGGTGAAGTGGGACTAACTGGACTGAACTGGGTGAAGTGGGACTAACTGGACCGGACTGCAATTGGGACTAACTGGACTGAACTGGGTGAAGTGGGACTAACTGGACTGAACTGGGTGAAGTGGGACCAACTGGACTGAACTGGGTGAAGTGGGACTAACTGGACTGGACTGGGTGAAGTGGGACCAACTGGACTGAACTGGGTGAAGTGGGACTAACTGGACTGGACTGGGTGAAGTGGGACTAACTGGACTGGACTGGGTGAAGTGGGACTAACTGGACTGGACTGGGTGAAGTGGGACTAACTGGACTGAACTGGGTGAAGTGGGACTAACTGGACTGAACTGGGTGAAGTGGGACCAACTGGACTGGACTGGGTGAAGTGGGACCAACTGGACTGAACTGGGTGAAGTGGGACTAACTGGACTGGACTGGGTGAAGTGGGACTAACTGGACTGAACTGAGCTGGGTGAAGTGGGACTAACTGGACTGAACTGAGCTGGGTGAAGTGGGACTAACTGGACTGAACTGAGCTGGGTGAAGTGGGACTAACTGGACTGAACTGGGTGAAGTGGGACTAACTGGACTGAACTGAATTGGGTGAAGTGGGACTAACTGGACTGAACTGAACTGGGTGAAGTGGGACTAACTGGACTGAACTGGACTGGGTGAAGTGGGACTAACTGGACTGGGTGAAGTGGGACTAACTGGACTGAACTGGGTGAAGTGGGACTAACTGGACTGAACTGGGTGAAGTGGGACTAACTGGACTGAACTGGGTGAAGTGGGACTAACTGGGTGAAGTGGGACTAACTGGACTGGACTGGGTGAAGTGGGACTAACTGGACTGAACTGAGCTGGGTGAAGTGGGACTAACTGGACTGGGTGAACTAGGTGAAGTGGGACTAACTGGACTGAACTTGGTGAAGTGGGACTAACTGGACTGAACTGGGTGAAGTGGGACTAACTGGACTGCACTGGGTGAAGTGGGACCAACTGGACTGAACTGGGTGAAGTGGGACTAACTGGACTGGACTGGGTGAAGTGGGACTAACTGGACTGAACTGGGTGAAGTGGGACTAACTGGACTGGGTGAAGTGGGACTAACTGGACTGAACTGGGTGAAGTGGGACTAACTGGACTGAACTGGGTGAAGTGGGACCAACTGGACTGAACTGGGTGAAGTGGACTAACTGGACTGAACTGGGTGAGGGGTGAAGTGGGACTAACTGGACTGGACTGGGTGAAGTGGGACTAACTGGACTGAACTGGGTGAAGTGGGCCTAACTGGACTAAACTGGGTGAAGTGGGACTAACTGGACTGAACTGGGTGAAGTGGGACTAACTGGACTGAACTGGGTGAAGTGGGACTAACCGGACTGGACTGGGTGAAGTGGGACTAACTGGACTGGGCGGTGAAGTGGGGCTAACTTGTGGGACTAACTGACTGGGTGAAGTGGGACTAACTGGACTGGACTGGGTGAAGTGGGGCTAACTGGGTGAAGTGGGACTAACTGACTGGGTGAAGTGGCACTAACTGGACTGGACTGGGTGAAGTGGGACTAACTGGACTGGGTGAAGTGGGACTAACTGGACTGAGCTGGGTGAAGTGGGACTAACTGGACTGAACTGGGTGAAGTGGGACTAACTGGACTGAACTGAATTGGGTGAAGTGGGACTAACTGGACTGAACTGAACTGGGTGAAGTGGACTAACTGGACTGGGTGAAATGGGACTAACTGGACTGGACTGGGTGAAGTGGGACTAACTGGACCGAACTGAATTGGGTGAAGTGGGACTAACTGGACTGGACTGAACTGGGTGAAGTGGGACCGACTGGACTGGGTGAAGTGGGACTAACTGGACTGAACTGGGTGAAGTGGGACTAACTGGACTGGAACAATTGGGACTAACTGGACTGAACTGGGTGAAGTGGGACTAACTGGACTGAACTGGGTGAAGTGGGACCAACTGGACTGAACTGGGTGAAGTGGGACTAACTGGACTGGACTGGGTGAAGTGGGACCAACTGGACTGAACTGGGTGAAGTGGGACTAACTGGACTGGACTGGGTGAAGTGGGACTAACTGGACTGGACTGGACTGGGTGAAGTGGGACTAACTGGACTGACTGGGTGAAGTGGGACTAACTGGACTGAACTGGGTGAAGTGGGACTAACTGGACTGAACTGGGTGAAGTGGGACCAACTGGACTGGACTGGGTGAAGTGGGACCAACTGGACTGAACTGGGTGAAGTGGGACCAACTGGACTGAACTGGGTGAAGTGGGACTAACTGGACTGCGAACTGGGTGAAGTGGGACTAACTGGACCGAACTGAGCTGGGTGAAGTGGGACTACTGGACTGAACTGAGCTGGGTGAAGTGGGACTAACTGGACTGAACTGAGCTGGGTGAAGTGGGACCAACTGGACTGAACTGGGTGAAGTGGGACTAACTGGACTGAACTGAATTGGTGAAGTGGGACTAACTGGACTGAACTGAACTGGGTGAAGTGGGACTAACTGGACTGAACTGAACTGGGTGAAGTGGGACTAACTGGACTGGGTGAAGTGGGACCAACTGGACTGAACTGGGTGAAGTGGGACCAACTGGACTGAACTGGTGAAGTGGGACTAACTGGACTGAACTGGGTGAAGTGGGACTAACTGGACTGAACTGGGTGAAGTGGGACTAACTGGACCGCACTGGGTGAAGTGGGACCAACTGGACTGAACTGGGTGAAGTGGGACTAACTGGACTGGACTGGGTGAAGTGGGACCAACTGGACTGAACTGGGTGAAGTGGGACTAACTGGGAACTGGGTGAAGTGGGACTAACTGGACTGAACTGGGTGAAGTGGGACTAACTGACTACTGGACTGGGTGAAGTGGGACTAACTGGACTGAACTGGGTGAAGTGGGACTAACTGGACTGAACTGGGTGAAGTGGACTAACTGGACTGAACTGGAACTGACTGAACTGGGTGAAGTGGGACTAACTGGACTGGACTGGGTGAAGTGGGACTAACTGGACTGAACTTGGTGAAGTGGGACCAACTGGACTGAACTGGGTGAAGTGGGACTAACTGGACTGAACTGGGTGAAGTGGGACTAACTGGACTGGACTGGGTGAAGTGGGACTAACTGGACTGCGGGTGAAGTGGGACTAACTGGACTGAACTGGGTGAAGTGGGACCAACTGGACTGAACTGCGGTGAAGTGGGACCAACTGGACTGGACTGGGTGAAGTGGACCAACTGGACTGCTGTGAGACTGGGTGAAGTGGGACCAACTGGACCGAACTGGGTGAAGTGGGACTAACTGACGAACTGGGTGAAGTGGGACCAACTGGACCGAACTGGGTGAAGTGGGACTAACTGGACTGAACTGGGTGAAGTGGGACTAACTGGACTGCACTGGGTGAAAGTGGGACCAACTGGACTGAACTGGGTGAAGTGGGACTAACTGGACTGGACTGGGTGAAGTGGGACTAACTGGACTGAACTGGTGAAGGGACTAACTGACCTGGTGAAGTGGGACTAACTGGACTGGGTGAAGTGGGACTAACTGGACTGAACTGGGTGAAGTGGGACTAACTGGACTGAACTGGGTGAAGTGGGACTAACTGGACTGAACTGGGTGAAGTGGGACTAACTGGACTGAACTGGGTGAAGTGGGACTAACTGGACTGAACTTGGTGAAGGGGACTAACTGGACTGAACTGGGTGAAGTGGGACTAACTGGACTGGACTGGGTGAAGTGGGACTAACTGGACTGAACTGGGTGAAGTGGGACTAACTGGACTGAACTGGGTGAAGTGGGACTAACTGGACTGAACTGGGTGAAGTGGGACTAACTGGACTGGACTGGGTGAAGTGGGACTAACTGGACTGGGGTGAAGTGGGACTAACTGGACTGAACTGGGTGAAGTGGAAACTGGACTGAACTGGGTGAAGGGGACTAACTGGACTGAACTGGGTGAAGTGGGACCAACTGGACTGAACTGGGTGAAGTGGGACTAACTGGACTGGACTGGGTGAAGTGGGACTAACTGGACTGAACTGGGTGAAGTGGGACTAACTGGACTGCACTGGTGAAGTGGGACCAACTGGACTGAACTGGGTGAAGTGGGACTAACTGACCGGACTGGGTGAAGTGGGACCAACTGGACTGAACTGGGTGAAGTGGGACTAACTGGACTGGGGTGAAGTGGGACTAACTGGACTGAACTGGGTGAAGTGGGACTAACTGGACTGCACTGGGTGAAGTGGGACCAACTGGACTGAACTGGGTGAAGTGGGACTAACTGGACTGAACTGGGTGAAGTGGGACCAACTGGACTGAACTGGGTGAAGTGGGACTAACTGGACTGAACTGAGCTGGGTGAAGTGGGACTAACTGGACTGGGCTGAGCTGGGTGAAGTGGGACTAACTGGACTGAACTGGGTGAAGTGGGACTAACTGGACTGAACTGAACTGGGTGAAGTGGGACTAACTGGACTGGACTGTGAATGACTAACTGGACTGAACTGGGTGAAGTGGGACCAACTGGACCGAACTGGGTGAAGTGGGACTAACTGGACTGGAACTGGGTGAAGTGGGACTAACTGGACTGGGAGGAACTGCTGGGTGAAGTGGGACTAACTGGACTGAACTGGGTGAAGTGGGACTAACTGGACTGAACTGGGTGAAGTGGGGAACTAACTGGACTGGACTGGGTGAAGTGGGACTAACTGGACTGAACTGGGTGAAGTGGGCCTAACTGGACTGAACTGGGTGAAGTGGACTAACTGGACTGAACTGGGTGAAGTGGACCAACTGGACTGAACTGGGTGAAGTGGGACTAACTGGACTGGACTGGGTGAAGTGGGACTAACTGGACTGAACTGGGTGAAGTGGGACTAACTGGACTGGGTGAAGTGGGGCTAACTGACTGGGTGAAGTGGGACTAACTGACTGGGTGAAGTGGGACTAACTGGACTGAACTGGGTGAAGTGGGGCTAACTGGGTGAAGTGACCAACTGGACTGAAGGTGAAGTGGGACTAACTGGACTGGACTGGGTGAAGTGGACCAACTGGACTGACGGGTGAAGTGGGACTAACTGGACTGCGCTGGGTGAAGTGGGACTAACTGGACTGAACTGGGTGAAGTGGGACCAACTGGACTGAACTGAATTGGGTGAAGTGGGACTAACTGGACTGAACTGAACTGGGTGAAGTGGGACTAACTGGACTGGACTGGGTGAAGTGGGACTAACTGGACTGAACTGGGTGAAGTGGGACTAACTGGACTGAACTGGGTGAAGTGGGACCAACTGGACTGAACTGGGTGAAGTGGGACTAACTGGACTGGACTGGGTGAAGTGGGACCAACTGGACCGAACTGGGTGAAGTGGGACTAACTGGACTGAACTGGGTGAAGTGGGACCAACTGGACTGAACTGGGTGAAGTGGGACTAACTGGACTGGACTGGGTGAAGTGGGACTAACTGGACTGAACTGGGTGAAGTGGGACTAACTGGACTGAACTGGGTGAAGTGGGACCAACTGGACTGAACTGGGTGAAGTGGGACCAACTGGACTGGACTGGGTGAAGTGGGACCAACTGGACTGAACTGGGTGAAGTGGGACTAACTGGACTGGACTGGGTGAAGTGGGACTAACTGGACTGAACTGGGGGTGAAGTGGGACTAACTGGACTGAACTGAGCTGGGGACTAACTGGACTGAAGCTGGGTGAAGTGGGACTAACTGGACTGAACTGGGTGAAGTGGGACCAACTGGACTGAACTGGGTGAAGTGGACTAACTGGACCGAACTGGGTGAAGTGGGACTAACTGGACTGGACTGGGTGAAGTGGGACTAACTGGACTGAACTGGGTGAAGTGGGACTAACTGGACTGCTGAACTGGGTGAAGTGGGACTAACTGGACTGTAACTGGGTGAAGTGGGACTAACTGGACTGAACTGGGTGAAGTGGGACTAACTGGACTGAACTGGGTGAAGTGGGACTAACTGGACTGCACTGGGTGAAGTGGGACCAACTGGACTGAACTGGGTGAAGTGGGACTAACTGGACTGGACTGGGTGAAGTGGGACCAACTGGACTGAACTGGGTGAAGTGGGACTAACTGGACTGGGTGAAGTGGGACTAACTGGACTGGGTGAAGTGGGACTAACTGGACTGAACTGGGTGAAGTGGGACCAACTGGACTGAACTGGGTGAAGTGGGACTAACTGGACTGAACTGGGTGAAGTGGGACTAACTGGACTGAACTGGGTGAAGTGGGACTAACTGGACTGAACTGGGTGAAGTGGGACCAACTGGACTGAACTGGGTGAAGTGGGACTAACTGGACTGAACTGGGTGAAGTGGGACTAACTGGACTGGACTGGGTGAAGTGGGACTAACTGGACTGAACTGGGTGAAGTGGGACTAACTGGACTGACTGGGTGAAGTGGGACTAACTGGACTGAACTGGGTGAAGTGGGACTAACTGACGGACTGGGTGAAGTGGGACTAACTGGACTGGACTGGGTGAAGTGGGACCAACTGGACTGAACTGGGTGAAGTGGGACTAACTGGACTGGACTGGGTGAAGTGGGACCAACTGGACTGAACTGGGTGAAGTGGGACTAACTGGACTGGACTGGGTGAAGTGGGACTAACTGGACTGAACTGGGTGAAGTGGGACTAACTGGACTGAACTGGGTGAAGTGGGACTAACTGGACTGAACTGGGTGAAGTGGGTGAAGTGGGACTAACTGGACTGGACTGGGTGAAGTGGGACTAACTGGACTGAACTGGGTGAAGTGGGACTAACTGGACTGAACTGGGTGAAGTGGGACTAACTGGACTGAACTGGGTGAAGTGGGACTAACTGGACTGAACTGGGTGAAGTGGGACTAACCGGACTGGACTGGGTGAAGTGGGACTAACTGGACTGGGTGAAGTGACCAACTGGACTGGGTGAAGTGGGACTAACTGGACTGGACTGAACTGTAAGTGGGACTAACTGACTGGGTGAAGTGGGACTAACTGGACTGGACTGGGTGAAGTGGGACTAACTGGGCCGAAGTGGACTAACTGGAACTGGGTGAAGTGGGACTAACTGGACTGGACTGGGTGAAGTGGGACTAACTGGACTGGGTGAAGTGGGACTAACTGGACTGCGCTGGGTGAAGTGGGACTAACTGGACTGAACTGGGTGAAGTGGGACTAACTGGACTGAACTGAATTGGGTGAAGTGGGACTAACTGGACTGAACTGAACTGGGTGAAGTGGGACTAACTGGACTGGGTGAAATGGGACTAACTGGACTGGACTGGGTGAAGTGGGACTAACTGGACTGGACTGAACTGGGTGAAGTGGGACTGACTGGACTGGGTGAAGTGGGACTAACTGGACTGAACTGGGTGAAGTGGGACTAACTGGACTGGACGAAGTGGGACTAACTGGACTGAACTGGGTGAAGTGGGACTAACTGGACTGAACTGGGTGAAGTGGGACCAACTGGACTGAACTGGGTGAAGTGGGAATAACTGGACTGGACTGGGTGAAGTGGGACCAACTGGACTGAACTGGGTGAAGTGGGACTAACTGGACTGGACTGGGTGAAGTGGGACTAACTGGACTGGACTGGGTGAAGTGGGACTAACTGGACTGGACTGGGTGAAGTGGGACTAACTGGACTGAACTGGTTGAAGTGGGACTAACTGGACTGAACTGGGTGAAGTGGGACCAACTGGACTGAACTGGGTGAAGTGGGACCAACTGGACTGGACTGGGTGAAGTGGGACCAACTGGACTGGACTGGGTGAAGTGGGACTAACTGGACTGAACTGAGCTGGGTGAAGTGGGACTAACTGGACTGAACTGAGCTGGGTGAAGTGGGACTAACTGGACTGAACTGAGCTGGGTGAAGTGGGACTAACTGGACTGAACTGAGCTGGGTGAAGTGGGACTAACTGGACTGAACTGGGTGAAGTGGGACCAACTGGACTGAACTGGGTGAAGTGGGACTAACTGGACTGAACTGGGTGAAGTGGGACTAACTGGACTGGACTGGGTGAAGTGGGACTAACTGGACTGGACTGGGTGAAGTGGGACTAACTGGACTGAACTGAGCTGGGTGAAGTGGGACTAACTGGACTGGGTGAACTAGGTGAAGTGGGACTAACTGGACTGAACTTGGTGAAGTGGGACTAACTGGACTGAACTGGGTGAAGTGGGACTAACTGGACTGCACTGGGTGAAGTGGGACCAACTGGACTGAACTGGGTGAAGTGGGACTAACTGGACTGGACTGGGTGAAGTGGGACTAACTGGACTGAACTGGGTGAAGTGGGACTAACTGGACTGGGTGAAGTGGGACTAACTGGACTGGGTGAAGTGGGACTAACTGGACTGCTGTAATGAACTGGGTGAAGTGGGACTAACTGGACTGAACTGGGTGAAGTGGGACTAACTGGACTGAACTGGGTGAAGTGGGACTAACTGGACTGGACTGGGTGAAGTGGGACTAACTGGACTGAACTTGGTGAAGTGGGACTAACTGGACTGAACTGGGTGAAGTGGGACTAACTGGACTGAACTGGGTGAAGTGGGACTAACTGGACTGGACTGGGTGAAGTGGACTAACTGGACCGAACTTGGTGAAGTGGGACTAACTGGACTGAACTGGGTGAAGTGGGACTAACTGGACTGGACTGGGTGAAGTGGGACTAACTGGACTGGACTGGGTGAAGTGGGACTAACTGGACTGGGTGAAGTGGGACTAACTGGACTGGACTGGGTGAAGTGGGACCAACTGGACTGAACTGGGTGAAGTGGGACTAACTGGACTGGACTGGGTGAAGTGGGACCAACTGGACTGAACTGGGTGAAGTGGGACTAACTGGACTGGACTGGGTGAAGTGGGACTAACTGGACTGCACTGGGTGAAGTGGGACTAACTGGACTGAACTGGGTGAAGTGGGACCAACTGGACTGAACTGGGTGAAGTGGGACTAACTGAACTGGACTGGGTGAAGTGGGACTAACTGGACTGAACTGGGTGAAGTGGGACTAACTGGACTGGGTGAAGTGGGACTAACTGGACTGAACTGGGTGAAGTGGGACTAACTGGACTGCACTGGGTGAAGTGGGACCAACTGGACTGAACTGGGTGAAGTGGGACTAACTGGACTGGGTGAAGTGGGACTAACTGGACTGGACTGGGTGAAGTGGGACTAACTGGACTGGGTGAAGTGGGACTAACTGGACTGGACTGGGTGAAGTGGGACTAACTGGACTGAACTGGGTGAAGTGGGACTAACTGGACTGAACTGGGTGAAGTGGGACTAACTGGACTGAACTGGGTGAAGTGGGACTAACTGGACTGAACTTGGTGAAGTGGGACTAACTGGACTGAACTGGGTGAAGTGGGACTAACTGGACTGGACTGGACTGGGTGAAGTGGGACTAACTGGACTGGACTGGGTGAAGTGGGACTAACTGGACTGGACTGGGTGAAGTGGGACTAACTGGACTGGACTGGGTGAAGTGGGACTAACTGGACGGGACTGGGTGAAGTGGGACTAACTGGACTGGACTGGGTGAAGTGGGACTAACTGGACTGGACTGGACTGGGTGAAGTGGGACTAACTGGACTGGACTGGGTGAAGTGGGACTAACTGAACTGGACTGGACTGGGTGAAGTGGGACTAACTGGACTGGACTGGACTGGGTGAAGTGGGACTAACTGGACTGGACTGGGTGAAGTGGGACTAACTGGACTGGACTGGGTGAAGTGGGACTAACTGGACTGGACTGGGTGAAGTGGGACTAACTGGACTGGACTGGGTGAAGTGGGACTAACTGGACTGAACTGGGTGAAGTGGGACTAACTGGACTGGACTGGACTGGGTGAAGTGGGACTAACTGGACTGGACTGGGTGAAGTGGGACTAACTGGACTGGACTGGACTGGGTGAAGTGGGACTAACTGGACTGGACTGGGTGAAGTGGGACTAACTGGACTGAACTGGGTGAAGTGGGACTAACTAGACTGAACTGGGTGAAGTGGGACTAACTGGACTGAACTGAGCTGGGTGAAGTGGGACGAACTGGACTGAACTGAGCTGGGTGAAGTGGGACGAACTGGACTGAACTGAGCTGGGTGAAGTGGGACTAACTGGACTGAACTGGGTGAAGTGGGACTAACTGGACTGGACTGGGTGAAGTGGGACTAACTGAACAAGAAGATACTTTATAACTCAGGCTAACCTTTCTATACAAGGACGGGTCAATCTGATGGTTTAGTAGGCTGACCTCTAACCCAACCACCAATCATTCTCACAGACAAGCTCAGAACGCTACAACATATCCTACCATCCTTCCCAAACCTGGAGGGCTGGAGTTGCACACCCCATGACTAGGGGTTAGGGAGCTAAGGGACTAGGGGTTTGGGGACTAGGGGTTAGGGGACTATGGGTTAGGGAGCTAAGGGACTAGGGGTTAGGGAGCTAAGGGACTAGGGGTTAGGGAGCTAAGGGACTAGGGGTTAGGGAGCTAAGGGACTAGGGGTTAGGGGACTAAGGGTTAGGGAGCTAAGGGACTAGGGGTTAGGGAGCAGAAGGGACTAGGGGTTAGGGAGCTTAGGGACTAGGGGTTAGGGAGCTTAGGGACTAGGGAGTTTAGGGGTTAGGGGCTTGGGCTTAGGGAGCTTGGGACTAGGGGTTAGGAGCTTATCACTAGGGGTTGGAGCTTAGGGACTAGGGGGTTAGGGAGCAGGGAGGGTTAGGGAACTTAGGGACAGGGGTTAGGGAGCTAGGGACTAGGGGTTGGGGCTTAGGGACTAGGGGGTTAGGGGATTAGGACTAGGGATGGGCTTAGGGACTAGGGGTTAGGGAGCTTAGGGACTAGGGGTTAGGGAGCTTAGGGACTAGGGGTTAGGGAGCTTAGGGACTAGGGGTTAGGGGACTAGGGGTTAGGGAGCTAAGGGACTAGGGGTTAGGGAGCTTAGGGACTAGGGGGTTAGGAGCTTAGGGGTTAGGGAGCTAAGGGACTAGGGGTTAGGGAGCTTAGGGGTTAGGGGACTAGGGACTAGGGGTTAGGGAGCTTAGGGGTTAGGGAGCTAAGGGGTTAGGGAGCTAAGGGACTAGGGGTTAGGGAGCAGAAGGGACTAGGGGTTAGGGAGCTTAGGGACTAGGGGTTAGGGATCTTAGGGACTAGGGGTTAGGGATCTTAGGGACTAGGGGTTAGGGAGCTTAGGGACTAGGGGTTAGGGGACTATGGGTTAGGGATCTTAGGGGTTAGGGAGCTTAGGGACTAGGGGTTAGGGAGTTTAGGGACTAGGGAGCTTAGGGACTAGGGGTTAGGGAGCTTATCGACTAGGGACTAGGGGTTAGGGAGCAGAAGGGACTAGGGGTTAGGGGACTATGGGTTAGGGATCTTAGGGGTTAGGGAGCTTAGGGACTAGGGGTTAGGGAGCTTAGGGACTAGGGAGCTTAGGGACTAGGGGTTAGGGAGCTTAGGGACTAGGGGTTAGGGATCTTAGGGACTAGGGGTTAGGGAGCTTAGGGACTAGGGGTTAGGGAGCTTATCGACTAGGGGTTAGGGAGCTTAGGGACTAGGGGTTAGGGAGCAGAAGGGACTAGGGGTTAGGGGACTAGGGGTTAGGGAGCTAGGGGACTAGGGGTTAGGGAGCTTAGGGGTTAGGGAGCTAAGGAACTAGGGGTTAGGGAGCTTAGGGGTTAGGGAGCTTAGGGACCTAAGGGACTAGGGATTAGGGGACTAGGGGTTAGGGTGGCAGAAGGACCAGGGTTGGGGACTAGGGGGTAGGAGCCAAGGGACTAGGGGTTGGGGAGCAGAGGACTAGGGTTGGGGCAGAAGGGACTAGGGTTAGGAGCAGAAGGGACTAGGGTAGGTTTAGGCTAGGGGAGCTTAGGGGTTAGGGGACTAGGGGTTAGGGAGCTTAGGGGTTAGGGAGCTTAGGGACTAGGGGTTAGGGATCTTAGGGACTAGGGGACTAGGGGTTAGGGAGCTAAGGGACTAGGGGTTAGGGGACTAGGGGTTAGGGAGCAGAAGGGACTAGGGGACTAGGGGTTAGGGAGCTAAGGGACTAGGGGTTAGGGAGCAGAAGGGACTAGGGGTTAGGGACTAGGGGTTAGGGAGCAGAAGGGACTAGGGGTTAGGGAGCTTAGGGGTTAGGGAGCTAAGGAACTAGGGGTTAGGGGACTAGGGGTTAGGGAGCTTAGGGACTAGGGGTTAGGGATCTTAGGGACTAGGGGTTAGGGAGCAGAAGGGACTAGGGGTTAGGGACTAGGGGTTAGGGATGTTAGGGAGCAGAAGGGACTAGGGGTTAGGGACTAGGGGTTAGGGAGCAGAAGGGACTAGGGGTTAGGGACTAGGGGTTAGGGAGCAGAAGGGACTAGGGGTTAGGGAGCTTAGGGGTTAGGGAGCTTAGGGACTAGGGTTTAGGGAGCTTAGGGGTTAGGGAGCTTAGGGACTAGGGGTTAGGGAGCTAAGGGACTAGGGGTTAGGGAGCTAAGGGACTAGGGAACTAGGCATTAGGAAACTATGGGTTAGGGAGCTAGGGGTTAGGAAACTAGGGATTAGCAGCAGAAGGGAATAGGAGTTAGGGAGCTTAGGGACTAGGGGTTAGGGAGCTTAGGGACTAGGGAGCTAAGGGACTAGGGGTTAGGGGACTAGGGGTTAGGGAGCTTAGGGACTAGGGGTTAGGGAGCAGAAGGGACTAGGGGTTAGGGAGCAGAAGGGACTAGGGGTTAGGGAGCTAAGGGACTAGGGGTTAGGGAGCTTAGGGGTTAGGGAGCTTAGGGACTAGGGGTTAGGGAGCTTAGGGACTAGGGTTTAGGTGGCTTAGGGACTAGGGGTTAGGAGCAGAAGGGACTAGGGTTGGGAGCTAAGGGACTAGGGTTAGGGATCTTAGGGACTAGTTAGGGGCTTAGGGACAAGGGTTAGGGAGCTTAGGGACTAGGAGGGGGCTTAGGGACTAGGGTTAGGAGCTTAGGGGTTAGGGAGCTTAGGGACTAGGGTTAGGAGCTTAGGGACTAGGGGTTAGGGGGGTTAGGGACTAGGGGTTAGGGGGGTTAGGGACTAGGGGTTAGGGAGCTTAGGGACTAGGGGTTAGGGAGCTAAGGGACTAGGGAACTAGGCATTAGGAAACTAGGGGTTAGGAAACTAGGGATTAGCAGCAGAAGGGAATAGGAGTTAGGGAGTGAGGGGACTAGGGGTTAGGGAGCTTAGGGACTAGGGGTTAGGGAGCTTAGGGGTTAGGGGGGTTAGGGACTAGGGGTTAGGGAGCTTAGGGACTAGGGGTTAGGGAGCTTAGGGGACTAGGGGTTAGGGGACTAGGGGTTAGGGAGCTAAGGGACTAGGGAACTAGGCATTAGGAAACTAGGGGTTAGGAAACTAGGGATTAGCAGCAGAAGGGAATAGGAGTTAGGGAGTGAGGGGACTAGGGGTTAGGGAGCTAAGGGACTAGGGAACTAGGCATTAGGAAACTAGGGGTTAGGAAACTAGGGATTAGCAGCAGAAGGGAATAGGAGTTAGGGAGTGAGGGGACTAGGGGTTAGGGAGCTAAGGGACTAGGGAACTAGGCATTAGGAAACTATGGGTTAGGGAGCTAGGGGTTAGGAAACTAGGGATTAGCAGCAGAAGGGAATAGGAGTTAGGGAGCTTAGGGGTTAGGGAGCTTAGGGACTAGGGGTTAGGGAGTGAGGGGACTAGGGAGTTAGGGAGCTAAGGGACTAGGGGTTAGGGAGAGCCACAGTGAAGGATGTTCAAGGTGAAGGGTCACAGGTGATGTTTTACCCATGAGGTCTCGGAGCAGGTAGACATCGTTCTTCTGGATCCAGTTCCTGAAGACCTCAGCTGTTGCGTTCCCTTTAGTCAAGACCAAGTCTATCAGTCTGGCTGTCTGCTGCTGAGAGGACTGGCCCTGGAGACCACTGTACTCCTCTCCACCTAGAGGTCGGGGGTTAGAGGTTAGAGGTCGGCTGCTGAGAGGACTGGCCCTGGAGACCACTGTACTCCTCTCCACCTAGAGGTCAGGGGGTTAGAGGTTAGAGGTCGGCTGCTGAGAGGACTGGCCCTGGAGACCACTGTACTCCTCTCCACCTAGAGGTCGGGGGTTAGAGGTTAGAGGTCGGCTGCTGAGAGGACTGGCCCTGGAGACCACTGTACTCCTCTCCACCTAGAGGTCGGGGGTTAGAGGTTAGAGGTCGGCTGCTGAGAGGACTGGCCCTGGAGACCACTGTACTCCTCTCCACCTAGAGGTATCATAACATCAATATAGTGCTGTAGTAGTATCTTAACATGTAGTAGTATATTAGTAATAATATAAAGTGGTCCTGATGACGGAGGCGCTCCAGGACCGACTAAACATGAATATAGTAGTATAGTAGTGGTAGCTTGTAGTATATACCATGTATTAGTACTGTAGTAGTATTTCAGTAGTGTAAAAACATCCTGATGATGTTCCAGGACAGACTCAACACTCTTCACAACATAATAATATTCATTAGTACTGTAGTAGTATGTCAGTAGTGTAAAGACGTACTGATGACGTTCTGCTCTCGGAGGTGCTCCAGGACAGACTCAACACTCTTCAGACGCTGAACCAACGCTGGCTGGTGTCTCTTCAAGAACGAAATACCATCTGGATGGGGGAGTAAGGAGAGACAGGGGAGAGAGAAATAGTTGGGAGAGAGAGAGTTGGGAGAGGGGAGAGACAGGAGAGAGATAAATAGTTGGGAGAGAGAGAGAGTTGGGGGAGGGAGAGGGGAGAGAGTTGGGGGAGGGAGAGGAGAGAGAGAGAGTTAGGGAGAGATGGGAGAGAGAGTTGGGGAGGGAGAGGGGAGGGAGAGAGAGCGTTGGGGGAGGGAGAGAGCGTTGGGGAGGGAGGGAGAGAGAGTTGGGGAAGGAGAGAGAGTTGGGGAGGGGGAGAGAGAGTTGGGGGGGAGAGAGAGAGTTGGGGGAGGGAGAGAGAGAGTTGGGGGAGGGAGAGAGAGAGTTGGGGGAGGGAGAGAGAGAGTTGGGGGAGGGAGAGAGAGTTGGGGGAGGGAGAGAGAGAGTTGGGGGAGGGAGAGAGAGAGTTGGGGAGGGGGAGAGAGTTGGGGGGAGGGGGAGAGAGAGTTGGGGGAGGGAGAGAGAGAGTTGGGGAGGGAGAGAGAGAGATTGGGGGAGGGAGAGAGATAGTTGGGGGAGGGAGAGAGAGAGTTGGGGGAGGGAGAGAGATAGTTGGGGGGAGGGAGAGAGAGTTGGGGGGAGGGGGAGAGAGTTGGGGGAGGGGGAGAGAGTTGGGGGGAGGGAGAGAGAGAGAGTTTGGGAGGGAGAGAGAGAGTTGGGGAGGGAGAGAGAGAGTTGGGGAGGGAGGGAGAGAGAGGGTTGGGGAGGGAGAGAGAACGTTTGGGTTCGGTCAAGTTGGACTCTGGCACCAGAAGCTTATTAATTAGCACAACCCAGTTGTGTGTTGTCAGGACAACAACCTCTCCCTCAACGTCAGCAAGACAAAGGAGCTGATGGTGGACTACAGGAAACGGGGGCCGAATATTCACATCGACGGGGCTGTAGTGGAGCGGGTCGAGAGCTTCAAGTTCCTTGGTGTCCACATCACTAAGGAATTATCATGGTCCACACACACCAAGACAGTCGTGAAGAGGGCACGACAAAGCCTATTCCCCCTCAGGAGACTAAAAAGATTTGGCATGGGTCCTCAGATCCTCAAAAAATTCTACAGCTGCACCATCGAGAGCATCCTGACTGGTTGCATCACCGCCTGGTATGGCAACTGCTTGGCCTCCGACCGCAAGGCACTACAGAGGGTAGTGTGTACGGCCCAGTCCTGCCATCCAGGACCTCTATACCAGGCGGTGTCAGGAAGGCCCTCAAAATTGTCAAAGACTCCAGCCACCCTAGTCATAGACTGTTCTCTTTGCTACTGCATAGCAAGCGGTAACGATGCACAAAGTCTGGAACCAACAGGACCCTGAACAGCTTCCACCCCCAAGCCATAAGACTGCTAAATAGTTAGTTAAATAGTTAACCAATAGCTACCTGGACAATCTGCATTGTGACCCCCTTTTGCACTCTTTTGACTCGTCACATATACTGCTGCTACTGTCTATTATCTATCCTGTTGTCTAGTCCCTTTACCCCTACCTACAGTATACTGCTGCTACTGTCTATTATCTATCCTGTTGTCTAGTCACTTTACCCCTACCTACAGTATACTGCTGCTACTGTCTATTATCTATCCTGTTGTCTAGTCACTTTACCCCTACCTACAGTATACTGCTGCTACTGTCTATTATCTATCCTGTTGCCTAGTCACTTTACCCCTACCTACAGTATACTGCTGCTACTGTCTATTATCTATCCTGTTGTCTAGTCCCTTTACTCCTACCTACAGTATACTGCTGCTACTGTCTATTATCTATCCTGTTGTCTAGTCACTTTACCCCTACCTACAGTATACTGCTGCTACTGTCTATTATCTATCCTGTTGTCTAGTCCCTTTACCCCTACCTACAGTATACTGCTGCTACTGTCTATTATCTATCCTGTTGTCTAGTCCCTTTACCCCTACCTACAGTATACTGCTGCTACTGTCTATTATCTATCCTGTTGTCTAGTCACTTTACCCCTACCTACAGTATACTGTTGATACTGTCTATTATCTATCCTGTTGCCTAGTCCCTTTACCCCTACCTACAGTATACTGCTGCTACTGTCTATTATCTATCCTGTTGCCTAGTCACTTTACCCCTACCTACAGTATACTGCTGCTACTGTCTATTATCTATCCTGTTGCCTAGTCACTTTACCCCTACCTACAGTATACTGCTGCTACTGTCTATTATCTATCCTGTTGCCTAGTCACTTTACCCCCCTACCTACAGTATACTGCTGCTACTGTCTATTATCTATCCTGTTGACTAGTCACTTTACCCCTACCTACAGTATACTGCTGCTACTGTCTATTATCTATCCTGTTGCCTAGTCACTTTACCCTACCTACAGTATACTGCTGCTACTGTCTATTATCTATCCTGTTGCCTAGTCACTTTACCCCTACCTACAGTATACTGCTGCTACTGTCTATTATCTATCCTGTTGTCTAGTCCCTTTACCCCTACCTACAGTATACTGCTGCTACTGTCTATTATCTATCCTGTTGTCTAGTCCCTTTACCCCTACCTACAGTATACTGCTGCTACTGTCTATTATCTATCCTGTTGTCTAGTCCCTTTACCCCTACCTACAGTATACTGCTGCTACTGTCTATTATCTATCCTGTTGTCTAGTCACTTTACCCCTACCTACAGTATACTGCTGCTACTGTCTATTATCTATCCTGTTGCCTAGTCACTTTACCCCTACCTACAGTATACTGCTGCTACTGTCTATTATCTATCCTGTTGTCTAGTCACTTTACCCCTACCTACAGTATACTGCTGCTACTGTCTATTATCTATCCTGTTGTCTAGTCCCTTTACCCCTACCTACAGTATACTGCTGCTACTGTCTATTATCTATCCTGTTGTCTAGTCCCTTTACCCCTACCTACAGTATACTGCTGCTACTGTCTATTATCTATCCTGTTGCCTAGTCACTTTACCCCTACCTACAGTATACTGCTGCTACTGTCTATTATCTATCCTGTTGTCTAGTCCCTTACCCCTACCTACAGTATACTGCTGCTACTGTCTATTATCTATCCTGTTGTCTAGTCACTTTACCCCTACCTACAGTATACTGCTGCTACTGTCTATTATCTATCCTGTTGCCTAGTCCCTTTACCCCTACCTACAGTATACTGCTGCTACTGTCTATTATCTATCCTGTTGCCTAGTCCCTTTACCCCTACCTACAGTATACTGCTGCTACTGTCTATTATCTATCCTGTTGCCTAGTCCCTTTACCCCTACCTACAGTATACTGCTGCTACTGTCTATTATCTATCCTGTTGTCTAGTCCCTTTACCCCTACCTACAGTATACTGCTGCTACTGTCTATTATCTATCCTGTTGTCTAGTCCCTTTACCCCTACCTACAGTATACTGCTGCTACTGTCTATTATCTATCCTGTTGTCTAGTCACTTTACCCCTACCTACAGTATACTGCTGCTACTGTCTATTATCTATCCTGTTGCCTAGTCACTTTACCCCTACCTACAGTATACTGCTGCTACTGTCTATTATCTATCCTGTTGCCTAGTCCCTTTACCCCTACCTACAGTATACTGCTGCTACTGTCTATTATCTATCCTGTTGCCTAGTCACTTTACCCCTACCTACAGTATACTGCTGCTACTGTCTATTATCTATCCTGTTGCCTAGTCCCTTTACCCCCTACCTACAGTATACTGCTGCTACTGTCTATTATCTATCCTGTTGTCTAGTCACTTTACCCCTACCTACAGTATACTGCTGCTACTGTCTATTATCTATCCTGTTGCCTAGTCCCTTTACCCCCTACCTACAGTATACTGCTGCTACTGTCTATTATCTATCCTGTTGCCTAGTCACTTTACCCCTACCTACAGTATACTGCTGCTACTGTCTATTATCTATCCTGTTGCCTAGTCACTTTACCCCTACCTACAGTATACTGCTGCTACTGTCTATTATCTATCCTGTTGTCTAGTCACTTTACCCCCTACCTACAGTATACTGCTGCTACTGTCTATTATCTATCCTGTTGTCTAGTCCCTTTACCCCTACCTACAGTATACTGCTGCTACTGTCTATTATCTATCCTGTTGTCTAGTCCCTTTACCCCTACCTACAGTATACTGCTGCTACTGTCTATTATCTATCCTGTTGTCTAGTCCCTTTACCCCTACCTACAGTATACTGCTGCTACTGTCTATTATCTATCCTGTTGTCTAGTCACTTTACCCCTACCTACAGTATACTGCTGCTACTGTCTATTATCTATCCTGTTGCCTAGTCACTTTACTCCCTACCTACAGTATACTGCTGCTACTGTCTATTATCTATCCTGTTGTCTAGTCACTTTTACCCCTACCTACAGTATACTGCTGCTACTGTCTATTATCTATCCTGTTGTCTAGTCACTTTACCCCTACCTACAGTATACTGCTGCTACTGTCTATTATCTATCCTGTTGTCTAGTCACTTTACCCCTACCTACAGTATACTGCTGCTACTGTCTATTATCTATCCTGTTGCCTAGTCCCTTTACCCCTACCTACAGTATACTGCTGCTACTGTCTATTATCTATCCTGTTGCCTAGTCCCTTTACCCCTACCTACAGTATACTGCTGCTACTGTCTATTATCTATCCTGTTGTCTAGTCACTTTACCCCTACCTACAGTATACTGCTGCTACTGTCTATTATCTATCCTGTTGCCTAGTCACTTTACCCCTACCTACAGTATACTGCTGCTACTGTCTATTATCTATCCTGTTGCCTAGTCCCTTTACCCCTACCTACAGTATACTGCTGCTACTGTCTATTATCTATCCTGTTGTCTAGTCACTTTACCCCTACCTACAGTATACTGCTGCTACTGTCTATTATCTATCCTGTTGTCTAGTCCCTTTACCCCTACCTACAGTATACTGCTGCTACTGTCTATTATCTATCCTGTTGTCTAGTCCCTTTACCCCTACCTACAGTATACTGCTGCTACTGTCTATTATCTATCCTGTTGTCTAGTCACTTTACTCCCACCTACAGTATACTGCTGCTACTGTCTATTATCTATCCTGTTGTCTAGTCCCTTTACCCCTACCTACAGTATACTGCTGCTACTGTCTATTATCTATCCTGTTGTCTAGTCCCTTTACCCCTACCTACAGTATACTGCTGCTACTGTCTATTATCTATCCTGTTGTCTAGTCCCTTTACCCCTACCTACAGTATACTGCTGCTACTGTCTATTATCTATCCTGTTGTCTAGTCCCTTTACCCCTACCTACAGTATACTGCTGCTACTGTCTATTATCTATCCTGTTGTCTAGTCACTTTACCCCTACCTACAGTATACTGCTGCTACTGTCTATTCTCTATCCTGTTGCCTAGTCCCTTTACCCCTACCTACAGTATACTGCTGCTACTGTCTATTATCTATCCTGTTGCCTAGTCACTTTACCCCTACCTACAGTATACTGCTGCTACTGTCTATTATCTATCCTGTTGCCTAGTCCCTTTACCCCTACCTACAGTATACTGCTGCTACTGTCTATTATCTATCCTGTTGACTAGTCACTTTACCCCTACCTACAGTATACTGCTGCTACTGTCTATTATCTATCCTGTTGACTAGTCACTTTACCCCTACCTACAGTATACTGCTGCTACTGTCTTATCTATCCTGTTGTCTAGTCACTTTACCCCTACCTACAGTATACTGCTGCTACTGTCTATTATCTATCCTGTTGTCTAGTCACTTTACCCCTACCTACAGTATACTGCTGCTACTGTCTATTATCTATCCTGTTGTCTAGTCACTTTACCCCTACCTACAGTATACTGCTGCTACTGTCTATTATCTATCCTGTTGTCTAGTCCCTTTACCCCTACCTACAGTATACTGCTGCTACTGTCTATTATCTATCCTGTTGCCTAGTCACTTTACCCCTACCTACAGTATACTGCTGCTACTGTCTATTATCTATCCTGTTGTCTAGTCCCTTCACCCCTACCTACAGTATACTGCTGCTACTGTCTATTATCTATCCTGTTGTCTAGTCACTTTACCCCTACCTACAGTATACTGCTGCTACTGTCTATTATCTATCCTGTTGTCTAGTCCCTTTACCCCTACCTACAGTATACTGCTGCTACTGTCTATTATCTATCCTGTTGTCTAGTCACTTTACCCCTACCTACAGTATACTGCTGCTACTGTCTATTATCTATCCTGTTGTCTAGTCACTTTACCCCTACCTACAGTATACTGCTGCTACTGTCTATTATCTATCCTGTTGTCTAGTCACTTTACCCCTACCTACAGTATACTGCTGCTACTGTCTATTATCTATCCTGTTGTCTAGTCCCTTTACCCCTACCTACAGTATACTGCTGCTACTGTCTATTATCTATCCTGTTGTCTAGTCACTTTACCCCTACCTACAGTATACTGCTGCTACTGTCTATTATCTATCCTGTTGACTAGTCACTTTACCCCTACCTACAGTATACTGCTGCTACTGTCTTATCTATCCTGTTGTCTAGTCACTTTACCCCTACCTACAGTATACTGCTGCTACTGTCTATTATCTATCCTGTTGTCTAGTCACTTTACCCCTACCTACAGTATACTGCTGCTACTGTCTATTATCTATCCTGTTGTCTAGTCACTTTACCCCCTACCTACAGTATACTGCTGCTACTGTCTATTATCTATCCTGTTGCCTAGTCACTTTACCCCCTACCTACAGTATACTGCTGCTACTGTCTATTATCTATCCTGTTGTCTAGTCCCTTTACCCCTACCTACAGTATACTGCTGCTACTGTCTATTATCTATCCTGTTGTCTAGTCACTTTACCCCCTACCTACAGTATACTGCTGCTACTGTCTATTATCTATCCTGTTGTCTAGTCACTTTACCCCTACCTACAGTATACTGCTGCTACTGTCTATTATCTATCCTGTTGTCTAGTCCCTTTACCCCTACCTACAGTATACTGCTGCTACTGTCTATTATCTATCCTGTTGTCTAGTCACTTTACCCCTACCTACAGTATACTGCTGCTACTGTCTATTATCTATCCTGTTGTCTAGTCACTTTACCCCTACCTACAGTATACTGCTGCTACTGTCTATTATCTATCCTGTTGTCTAGTCCCTTTACCCCTACCTACAGTATACTGCTGCTACTGTCTATTATCTATCCTGTTGTCTAGTCACTTTACCCCTACCTACAGTATACTGCTGCTACTGTCTATTATCTATCCTGTTGTCTAGTCACTTTACCCCTACCTACAGTATACTGCTGCTACTGTCTATTATCTATCCTGTTGTCTAGTCCCTTTACCCCTACCTACAGTATACTGCTGCTACTGTCTATTATCTATCCTGTTGTCTAGTCACTTTACCCCTACCTACAGTATACTGCTGCTACTGTCTATTATCTATCCTGTTGTCTAGTCACTTTACCCCTACCTACAGTATACTGCTGCTACTGTCTATTATCTATCCTGTTGTCTAGTCCCTTTACCCCTACCTACAGTATACTGCTGCTACTGTCTATTATCTATCCTGTTGCCTAGTCACTTTACCCTTACCTACAGTATACTGCTGCTACTGTCTATTATCTATCCTGTTGTCTAGTCCCTTCACCCCTACCTACAGTATACTGCTGCTACTGTCTATTATCTATCCTGTTGTCTAGTCACTTTACCCCTACCTACAGTATACTGCTGCTACTGTCTATTATCTATCCTGTTGTCTAGTCCCTTTACCCCTACCTACAGTATACTGCTGCTACTGTCTATTATCTATCCTGTTGTCTAGTCACTTTACCCCTACCTACAGTATACTGCTGCTACTGTCTATTATCTATCCTGTTGTCTAGTCACTTTACCCCTACCTACAGTATACTGCTGCTACTGTCTATTATCTATCCTGTTGTCTAGTCACTTTACCCCTACCTACAGTATACTGCTGCTACTGTCTATTATCTATCCTGTTGTCTAGTCCCTTTACCCCTACCTACAGTATACTGCTGCTACTGTCTATTATCTATCCTGTTGCCTAGTCACTTTACCCCTACCTACAGTATACTGCTGCTACTGTCTATTATCTATCCTGTTGTCTAGTCCCTTCACCCCTACCTACAGTATACTGCTGCTACTGTCTATTATCTATCCTGTTGTCTAGTCCCTTTACCCCCTACCTACAGTATACTGCTGCTACTGTCTATTATCTATCCTGTTGTCTAGTCCCTTTACCCCTACCTACAGTATACTGCTGCTACTGTCTATTATCTATCCTGTTGTCTAGTCACTTTACCCCTACCTACAGTATACTGCTGCTACTGTCTATTATCTATCCTGTTGTCTAGTCCCTTTACCCCTACCTACAGTATACTGCTGCTACTGTCTATTATCTATCCTGTTGTCTAGTCCCTTTACCCCTACCTACAGTATACTGCTGCTACTGTCTATTATCTATCCTGTTGTCTAGTCCCTTTACCCCTACCTACAGTATACTGCTGCTACTGTCTATTATCTATCCTGTTGTCTAGTCCCTTTACCCCTACCTACAGTATACTGCTGCTACTGTCTATTATCTATCCTGTTGACTAGTCACTTTACCCCTACCTACAGTATACTGCTGCTACTGTCTATTATCTATCCTGTTGACTAGTCACTTTACCCCTACCTACAGTATACTGCTGCTACTGTCTATTATCTATCCTGTTGTCTAGTCACTTTACCCCTACCTACAGTATACTGCTGCTACTGTCTATTATCTATCCTGTTGTCTAGTCACTTTACCCCTACCTACAGTATACTGCTGCTACTGTCTATTATCTATCCTGTTGCCTAGTCACTTTACCCCTACCTACAGTATACTGCTGCTACTGTCTATTATCTATCCTGTTGTCTAGTCACTTTACCCCCTACCTACAGTATACTGCTGCTACTGTCTATTATCTATCCTGTTGTCTAGTCCCTTTACCCCTACCTACAGTATACTGCTGCTACTGTCTATTATCTATCCTGTTGTCTAGTCACTTTACCCCTACCTACAGTATACTGCTGCTACTGTCTATTATCTATCCTGTTGTCTAGTCCCTTTACCCCTACCTACAGTATACTGCTGCTACTGTCTATTATCTATCCTGTTGTCTAGTCCCTTTACCCCTACCTACAGTATACTGCTGCTACTGTCTATTATCTATCCTGTTGTCTAGTCACTTTACCCCTACCTACAGTATACTGCTGCTACTGTCTATTATCTATCCTGTTGTCTAGTCACTTTACCCCTACCTACAGTATACTGCTGCTACTGTCTATTATCTATCCTGTTGCCTAGTCACTTTACCCCTACCTACAGTATACTGCTGCTACTGTCTATTATCTATCCTGTTGTCTAGTTCCTTTACCCCTACCTACAGTATACTGCTGCTACTGTCTATTATCTATCCTGTTGTCTAGTCCCTTTACCCCTACCTACAGTATACTGCTGCTACTGTCTATTATCTATCCTGTTGTCTAGTCACTTTACCCCTACCTACAGTATACTGCTGCTACTGTCTATTATCTATCCTGTTGTCTAGTCACTTTACCCCTACCTACAGTATACTGCTGCTACTGTCTATTATCTATCCTGTTGCCTAGTCACTTTACCCCTACCTACAGTATACTGCTGCTACTGTCTATTATCTATCCTGTTGTCTAGTCACTTTACCCCTACCTACAGTATACTGCTGCTACTGTCTATTATCTATCCTGTTGCCTAGTCACTTTACCCCTACCTACAGTATACTGCTGCTACTGTCTATTATCTATCCTGTTGTCTAGTCACTTTACCCCTACCTACAGTATACTGCTGCTACTGTCTATTATCTATCCTGTTGTCTAGTCCCTTTACCCCTACCTACAGTATACTGCTGCTACTGTCTATTATCTATCCTGTTGTCTAGTCACTTTACCCCTACCTACAGTATACTGCTGCTACTGTCTATTATCTATCCTGTTGTCTAGTCACTTTACCCCTACCTACAGTATACTGCTGCTACTGTCTATTATCTATCCTGTTGCCTAGTCACTTTACCCCTACCTACAGTATACTGCTGCTACTGTCTATTATCTATCCTGTTGTCTAGTCCCTTTACCCCTACCTACAGTATACTGCTGCTACTGTCTATTATCTATCCTGTTGTCTAGTCCCTTTACCCCCTACCTACAGTATACTGCTGCTACTGTCTATTATCTATCCTGTTGTCTAGTCACTTTACCCCTACCTACAGTATACTGCTGCTACTGTCTATTATCTATCCTGTTGTCTAGTCACTTTACCCCTACCTACAGTATACTGCTGCTACTGTCTATTATCTATCCTGTTGTCTAGTCACTTTACCCCTACCTACAGTATACTGCTGCTACTGTCTATTATCTATCCTGTTGTCTAGTCACTTTACCCCTACCTACAGTATACTGCTGCTACTGTCTATTATCTATCCTGTTGTCTAGTCACTTTCCCTCTACCTACAGTATACTGCTGCTACTGTCTATTATCTATCCTGTTGTCTAGTCACTTTACCCCTACCTACAGTATACTGCTGCTACTGTCTATTATCTATCCTGTTGTCTAGTCACTTTACCCCTACCTACAGTATACTGCTGCTACTGTCTATTATCTATCCTGTTGCCTAGTCACTTTACCCCTACCTACAGTATACTGCTGCTACTGTCTATTATCTATCCTGCACTCCCTGTATATAGCCAAGTTATCACCTGGTACCCCTGCTCATCAACTAGGTACTGGTACACCGTGTATATAACCAAGTTATCACCTGGTACCCCTGCTCATCAACTAGGTACTGGTACACCGTGTATATAACCAAGTTATCACCTGGTACCCCTGCTCATCAACTAGGTACTGGTACACCGTGTATATAACCAAGTTATCACCTGGTACCCCTGCTCATCAACTAGGTACTGGTACACCGTGTATATAACCAAGTTATCACCTGGTACCCCTGCTCATCAACTAGGTACTGGTACCCCGTGTATATAACCAAGTTATCACCTGGTACCCCTGCTCATCAACTAGGTACTGGTACCCCGTGTATATAACCAAGTTATCACCTGGTACCCCTGCTCATCAACTAGGTACTGGTACCCCGTGTATATAACCAAGTTATTACCTCGTACCCCTGCTCATCAACTAGGTACTGGTACCCCGTGTATATAACCAAGTTATTACCTCGTACCCCTGCTCATCAACTAGGTACTGGTACTCCCTGTATATAACCAAGTTATCACCTGGTACCCCTGCACATCAACTAGGTACTGGTACTCCCTGTATATAACCAAGTTATCACCTGGTACCCCTGCACATCAACTAGGTACTGGTACTCCCTGTATATAACCAAGTTATCACCTGGTACCCCTGCACATCAACTAGGTACTGGTACTCCCTGTATATAACCAAGTTATCACCTGGTACCCCTGCACATCAACTAGGTACTGGTACTCCCTGTATATAACCAAGTTATCACCTGGTACCCCTGCACATCAACTAGGTACTGGTACCCCGTGTATATAACCAAGTTATTACCTGGTACCCCTGGACATCAACTAGGTACTGGTACCCCGTGTATATAACCAAGTTATCACCTGGTACCCCTGGACATCAACTAGGTACTGGTACTCCGTGTATATAACCAAGTTATCACCTGGTACCCCTGGACATCAACTAGGTACTGGTACTCCGTGTATATAACCAAGTTATTACCTGGTACCCCTGCTCATCAACTAGGTACTGGTACTCCGTGTATATAACCAAGTTATTACCTGGTACCCCTGGACATCAACTAGGTACTGGTACTCCGTGTATATAACCAAGTTATCACCTGGTACCCCTGGACATCAACTAGGTACTGGTACTCCGTGTATATAACCAAGTTATTACCTGGTACCCCTGGACATCAACTAGGTACTGGTACTCCGTGTATATAACCAAGTTATCATTACTCATTGTGTATTTATTCCTCTATTGGTATACACCTGTTGTGTAAGCATATGACAAATACAATTTGATTTGAACCCCAGAGACAGCTGTGTTTTTGAAAACGTCTTCTGTACCACAAGCCATCTCTTTAGCCAGCATCTATCCTCCTCTCCCTCCCTCATATCAGCCGTACCTGAAGCCATCTCCTCGGCCAGCATCTCTCTCTCCTCCTCTCCCTCCCTCATATCAGCCGTACCTGAAGCCATCTCCTCGGCCAGCATCTCTCTCTCCTCCTCTCCCTCCCTCATATCAGCCGTACCTGAAGCCATCTCCTCGGCCAGCATCTCTCTCTCCTCCTCTCCCTCCCTCATATCAGCCGTACCTGAAGCCATCTCCTCGGCCAGCATCTCTCTCTCCTCCTCTCTCTTTTGGTCCTCGGCAGACAGCAGGTCTGAGACTAGCTCCTGGACGGTCTTGTAGTTCTCTCCGCTGGTCAGGATCTTACTCTGGACCTGGAGATTGTAGACACACAGGACAGTGCTTAATGGAAATATATACTGAACAAAAATATTAAACGCAACATGCAACAATTTCAAAGATTTTACTGAGTAACAGTTCATATAAGGAAATCAGTCAATTGAAATAAATTCATTAGGCCCTAATCTATGGATTTCACATGACTGGGAATAGAGAAATGCATCTGTTGGTCACAGAGACCTTACAAAAAATGGGTCTCAGGATCTGGTCTCGGTATCTCTGTGCATTCAAATTGCCATCGATAAAATGCAAATGTGTTCGTTGTCCGTAGCTTATGCCTGCCATGCCATAACCCCACCGCCACCATGGGGCACTCTGTTCACAACGTTGACGTCAGCAAACCGCTCGCCCACACCATAACCCCACCGCCACCATGGGGCACTCTGTTCACAACGTTGACATCAGCAAACCGCTCACCCACACGACTCCATACATGTGGTCTGCGGTTGTGAGGTCAGTTGGACGTACTGACAAATTCTCTAAAACGACATTGGAGGCGGCTTATGGTAGAGAAATTAACATTACATTCTCTGGCAACAGCTCTGGTGGACATTCCTGCAGTCAACATGCCAACTGCACACTCCCTCAAAACTTGAGACATCTGTGGCATTGTATTGTGACAAAACTGCACATTTTAGAGTGGGCTTTTATTGTCCCCAGCACAAGGTGCACCTGTGTAATGATCATGCTGTTTAATCAGCTTCTTGATATGCCACATCTGTCAGGTGGATGGATTATCTTGGCAAAGGAGAAATGCTCACTAACAGGGATGTTAACACATTTGTGCACAACATTTTAGAGATATACGCTTTCTGTGAGTATGGAAAAATGTCTGGAATCTTTTATTTCAGCTCATGAAACATGAGAACAACACTTTACATGTTGCGTTAATATTTTAGTTCAGTGTATTATTACAGACACACAGGACAGTGAGTCCCTCTGCGTAATGGAATAGAATTATATTATGTACCGTCTGCTTGACCAGGCCACGCTCAAATCCCATCTCTAGAGCCGACACTACCACCGGAGTGTTCATCATCACTGCATCTTCCGACCGCTCCTCACCTGGACCCAAGTTGACCACTGGAGGGGAGGGGAGGGGAGGGGGGAGGGAGAGGGAGGGAGAGGAGAGGAGAGGAGAGGAGAGGAGGAGGAGAGGAGAGGAGAGGAGGAGGAGAGGAGAGGGGAGAGGAGAGGAGAGGAGGGAGAGGAGAGGAGAGAGGAGAGGGAGAGGAGGAGAGGAGGAGGGAGAGGAGAGGAGAGGAGAGGGAGAGGAGAGGAGGGAGAGGAGAGAAGGAGAGGAGAGGAGGAGAGAGGGAGAGGAGAGGAGGAGAGGAGAGGAGGGAGGAGAGGGAGAGGAGAGGAGAGGAGAGGAGAGGAGAGGAGAGGAGAGGAGAGGAGAGGAGAGGAGAGTTATTCTTCTGCCTGTTTAGCTAACTGGCTTTGAGTAAGATGGTCAGTCAGTTGTTCAGTTGATTAGCTGTAAACACAGCAGCTACTCTACCTGGGGTCCACATTAAACACAAGACAGAGTACAGAACACTTAGAAACAAGAACAACAGAAGATTATATATTCAAAAAACTAATTTAAAAAACTATAATAATGTAATCGTTTTTTTTGTTCTATATTGTCAAAACACCAAATGTCCAAACATTTTGATTGACACTCACTTGGCGGGTCCACAAACTCCCTGGAGATGCTGTCCCCATTGGTCAGGAGCTGTAGGGGGAGGAGCCAGGAGAGTTTACTTCCTGTTTTGACTGATGTTCAGATCAGTCAGATGATGGATCTTTAGAATCACAGCTCAACATTCTACCAGACAGCTTGATGTTAGGTGTGAATACGGTGTATAACAGGGCATTGGTGTTAGGTGTGAATACAGTGTATAACAGGTCATTGGTGTTAGGTGTGAATACAGTGTATAACAGGTCATTGGTGTTAGGTGTGAATACGGTGTATAACAGGTCATTGGTGTTAGATGTGAATACGGTGTATAACAGGTCATTGGTGTTAGGTGTGAATACAGTGTATAAACAGGTCATTGGTGTTAGGTGTGAATACGGTGTATAACAGGGCATTGGTGTTAGGTGTGAATACAGTGTATAACAGGTCATTGGTGTTAGGTGTGAATACGGTGTATAACAGGTCATTGGTGTTAGGTGTGAATACGGTGTATAACAGGTCATTGGTGTTAGGTGTGAATACAGTGTATAAACAGGTCATTGGTGTTAGGTGTGAATACGGTGTATAACAGGTCATTGGTGTTAGGTGTGAATACGGTGTATAACAGGTCATTGGTGTTAGGTGTGAATACGGTGTATAAACAGGTCATTGGTGTTAGGTGTGAATACAGTGTATAACAGGTCATTGGTGTTAGGTGTGAATACGGTGTATAACAGGTCATTGGTGTTAGGTGTGAATACGGTGTATAACAGGTCATTGGTGGTAGGTGTGAATACGGTGTATAACAGGTCATTGGTGGTAGGTGTGAATACGGTGTATAACAGGTCATTGGTGTTAGGTGTGAATACAGTGTATAACAGGTCATTGGTGTTAGGTGTGAATACGGTGTATAACAGGTCATTGGTGTTAGGTGTGAATACGGTGTATAAACAGGTCATTGGTGTTAGGTGTGAATACAGTGTATAACAGGTCATTGGTGTTAGGTGTGAATACAGTGTATAAACAGGTCATTGGTGTTAGGTGTGAATACAGTGTATAAACAGAAGCAGGTGTTACCTGTTCAAAGAGCCGAGGGAAGCGAGCCTGGATCTGATGGACAAACTCCTGACCTTTCTCCTGGAGCAGGTACTCACACCTGGAGGTTACCATAGTAACATTAATATATACTGACACCTGGAGGTTACCATAGTTACATTAATATATACTGACACCTGGAGGTTACCATAGTCACATTAATATATACTGACACCTGGAGGTTACCATAGTCACATTAATATATATTGACACCTGGAGGTTACCATAGTCACATTAATATATACTGACACCTGGAGGTTACCATAGTCACATTAATATATACTGACAGGTTACCATAGTCACATTAATATATACTGACAGGTTACCATAGTAACATTAATATATACTGACACCTGGAGGTTACCATAGTAACATTAATATATACTGACAACTGGAGGTTACCATAGTAACATTAACACACACATTGCAGTAATCAAGTCTGAAGGTGATGAGTGAGTTACCCAGTCTGAAGGGGGTGAGTGAGTTACCCAGTCTGAAGGGGATGAGTGAGTTACCCAGTCTGAAGGGGATGAGTGAGTTACCCAGTCTGAAGGGGATGAGTGAGTTACCCAGTCTGAAGGGGATGAGTGAGTTACCCAGTCTGAAGGGGATGAGTGAGTTACCCAGTCTGAAGGGGATGAGTGAGTTACCCAGTCTGAAGGGGATGAGTGAGTTACCCAGTCTGAAGGGGATGAGTGAGTTACCCAGTCTGAAGTGGATGAGTGAGTTACCCAGTCTGAAGGGGGATGAGTGAGTTACCCAGTCTGAAGGGGATGAGTGAGTTACCCAGTCTGAAGGGGGATGAGTGAGTTACCCAGTCTGAAGGGGATGAGTGAGTTACCCAGTCTGAAGGGGATGAGTGAGTTACCCAGTCTGAAGGGGGATGAGTGAGTTACCCAGTCTGAAGGGGATGAGTGAGTTACCCAGTCTGAAGGGGATGAGTGAGTTACCCAGTCTGAAGGGGATGAGTGAGTTACCCAGTCTGAAGGGGATTAGTGAGTTACCCAGTCTGAAGGGGATGAGTGAGTTACCCAGTCTGAAGGGGGGTGAGTGAGTTACCCAGTCTGAAGGGGGATGAGTGAGTTACCCAGTCTGAAGGGGATTAGTGAGTTACCCAGTCTGAAGGGGATGAGTGAGTTACCCAGTCTGAAGGGGATGAGTAAGTTACCCAGTCTGAAGGGGATGAGTGAGTTACCCAGTCTGAAGGGGATGAGTGAGTTACCCAGTCTGAAGGGGATTAGTGAGTTACCCAGTCTGAAGGGGGTGAGTGAGTTACCCAGTCTGAAGGGGATGAGTGAGTTACCCAGTCTGAAGGGGATTAGTGAGTTACCCAGTCTGAAGGGGATTAGTGAGTTACCCAGTCTGAAGGGGATGAGTGAGTTACCCAGTCTGAAGGGGATGAGTGAGTTACCCAGTCTGAAGGGGATGAGTGAGTTACCCAGTCTGAAGGGGATGAGTGAGTTACCCAGTCTGAAGGGGGATGAGTGAGTTACCCAGTCTGAAGGGGATGAGTGAGTTACCCAGTCTGAAGGGGATGAGTGAGTTACCCAGTCTGAAGGGGATGAGTGAGTTACCCAGTCTGAAGGGGATTAGTGAGTTACCCAGTCTGGAAGGGGATGAGTGAGTTACCCAGTCTGAAGGGGATGAGTGAGTTACCCAGTCTGAAGGGGGGTGAGTGAGTTACCCAGTCTGAAGGGGGATGAGTGAGTTACCCAGTCTGAAGGGGATGAGTGAGTTACCCAGTCTGAAGGGGATGAGTGAGTTACCCAGTCTGAAGGGGATGAGTGAGTTACCCAGTCGGAAGGGGATGAGTGAGTTACCCAGTCTGAAGGGGATGAGTGAGTTACCCAGTCTGAAGGGGATTAGTGAGTTACCCAGTCTGAAGGGGATGAGTGAGTTACCCAGTCTGAAGGGGGTGAGTGAGTTACCCAGTCTGAAGGGGATGAGTGAGTTACCCAGTCTGAAGGGGATGAGTGAGTTACCCAGTCTGAAGGGGATGAGTGAGTTACCCAGTCTGAAGTGGATGAGTGAGTTACCCAGTCTGAAGGGGATGAGTGAGTTACCCAGTCTGAAGGGGATGAGTGAGTTACCCAGTCTGAAGGGGATGAGTGAGTTACCCAGTCTGAAGGGGATGAGTGAGTTACCCAGTCTGAAGGGGATGAGTGAGTTACCCAGTCTGAAGGGGGATGAGTGAGTTACCCAGTCTGAAGGGGATGAGTGAGTTACCCAGTCTGAAGGGGATGAGTGAGTTACCCAGTCTGAAGGGGATGAGTGAGTTACCCAGTCTGAAGGGGATGAGTGAGTTACCCAGTCTGAAGGGGATGAGTGAGTTACCCAGTCTGAAGGGGATTAGTGAGTTACCCAGTCTGAAGGGGATGAGTGAGTTACCCAGTCTGAAGGGGATGAGTGAGTTACCCAGTCTGAAGGGGATGAGTGAGTTACCCAGTCTGAAGGGGATGAGTGAGTTACCCAGTCTGAAGGGGATGAGTGAGTTGGCCCAGTTTTGATAGTACTGGATAGTCAGTAGTCAGCTATTTTCCAGTTATTCAACCTGCTAGTCACTAACACACACACACACACACACACACACGTAATATGTCAGTGCTGTAAGGGGTGGTTACCTAGGGAACCATTTGGCGTGCTCCACCCAGGGGTCGTCACCTGACTCCCAGCACCTCAGACCCCCGTCACAGCAGAAACACTTCACATCATCATTACGCCCTGCAACACACACACAGGGTCTGGTTACGAGGTGCAGAGGTACTGGTAAATGTTGAACAGGGTCTGGTTACGAGGTGCAGAGGTACTGGTAAATGTTGAACAGGGTCTGGTTATGAGGTGCAAAGGTACTGGTAAATGTTGAACAGGGTCTGGTTACGAGGTGCAGAGGTACTGGTAAATGTTGAACAGGGTCTGGTTACGAGGTGCAGAGGTACTGGTTAATGTTTGGGTAAAGCCCAGGGGAACACCAGGAGCTCCAAGGTTCCCCGAACACTTACAAGAACAGTGTCTATGGGGATACTAACAGGGCATTTGTTGCCAATGACTTACCTGGATAAAGACATGTTAAATAAAAAAATATATAAAATATATGTTAACTAAATGTTAAAGAAATACATGTAGATATTGAATATTTATCTCACCAACGTAGTAGAATCCTGCCTTGGCCAGCTGATCAGGGCGTACAGGGATACGTAAGGGCCAGTGGACAAAGGTCAGCAGCCTCTCCTCACGCTGCAGCATGGCTGGGTTAGAGACGTTACTGAGGCCGGGGGGGCCGGGGGCCGGGGCTCCTACACCCCTTGCCCCGCCCGCCAGGGACACGTTGTCGGCCCGGTCTCCTCTGACGAAGCGACAGTTGGGGTAATGCCTCTGGTGCTCCGACACGGCCCGGTCCCCTGGTTCCCAGTTACTGAGCTAGAGACACACAGAGAGGAAAGACATTCATCAATCATGTCTTTCGCTCTCCGGACAACGTGACAGGGAAGATTTTAATTGACCCGCCATTTGAGACATTTACCGGCCCCATATGCATTGGGTGCATAACCCCTTAGGGCGTCCACCCACGGTGCTCAGAATGACAGAAATCACATTTAGATTATGGTCATTCATCTCAACAGAACATGCAACTCCTGTAATGAAGCAGCCAATAAAAAGTAATTTTCAGAAATTTTGCCAAAATGCAATTTGCGGGAAAACACCATTCTAAACAGTGGACAACTACAAATACCTAGGTGTCTGGTTAGACCGTAAACTCTCCTTCCAGACTCACATTAAGCATCTCCAATCCAAAGTTAAATCTAGAATCGGTTTCCTATTTCGCAACAAAGCCTCCTTCACTCATGCTGCCAAACATGCCCTCGTAAAACGGACTATCCTACCGATCCTTGACTTCGGCGATGTCATTTACAAAATAGCCTCCAACACTCTACTCAGCAAATTGGATGTAGTCTATCACAGTGCCATCCGTTTTGTCACCAAAGCCCCATACACTACCCACCACTGTGACCTGTACGCTCTTGTTGGCTGGTCCTCACTACACATTCGTCGCCAAACCCACTGGCTCCAGGTCATCTATAAATCACTGCTAGGCAAATCCCCGCCTTATCTTAGCTCACTGGTCACCATAGCAACACCCACCCGTAGTCTGCGCTCCAGCAGGTATATCTCACTGGTCATCCCCAAAGCCAACACCTCCTTTGGCCGCCATTCCTTCCAGTTCTCTGCTGCCAATGACTGGAACGAATTGCAAAAATCTCTGAAGCTGGAGACACTTATCTCCCTCACTAACTTTAAGCATCAGTTGTCAGAGCAGCTTACCGATCACTGCACCTGTACACAGCCCATCTGAAATTAGCCCACCCAACTACCTCATCCCCATATTGTTATTTATTTTGCTCTTTTGCACCCCAGTATCTCTATTTGCACATCATCTTCTGCACATCTATCACTCCAGTGTTAATACTAATTGTAACTATTTGGCACTATGTCCTATTTATTGCCTTACCTCCATAACTTACTACATTTGCACACACTGTATATAGATTTTCTATTGTGTTATTGACTGTACGTTTTGTTTATTCCATATGTAACTGTGTGTTGTTGTTGTTTTTATCGCACTGTTTATCGGACGGAAGCCACTCAGTAAAAGGCCCGCTTGGAGTTTGCCAAAAGGCACCTAAAGGACTCTCAGACCATGAGAAACAAGATTCTCTGGTCTGATGATACCTGTTTTTCCCTTTGTCATTATGGGGTACTGTGTGTAGATTGATGAGGAAAAAATCTATTTAATCAATTTTAGAATAAGGCTGTAATGTAACAAAATGTGGAAAAAGTCAAGGGGTCTGAATACTTTCAGAATGCACTGCATGTTGGGGTCAATGGAGGGTCGATAAGAACTAGGTGTATGGAAAGTTACTGAGTGAGACAAGGGTCCCTGTACCTAACAGCATGGCCTGATCCGAGGTCCCTGTACCTAACAGCGTGGCCTGAACCGAGGTCCCTGTACCTAACAGCGCGGCCTGATCCGAGGTCCCTGTACCTAACAGCGTGGCCTGAACCGAGGTCCCTGTACCTAACAGCGTGGCCTGAACCGAGGTCCCTGTACCTAACAGCGTGGCCTGAACCGAGGTCCCTGTGCCTAACAGCGTGGCCTGAACCGAGGTCCCTGTACCTAACAGCATGGCCTGAACCGAGGTCCCTGTACCTAACAGCGTGGCCTGAACCGAGGTCCCTGTACCTAACAGCGTGGCCTGAACCGAGTCCCTGTGCCTAACAGCGTGGCCTGAACCGAGGTCCCTGTACCTAACAGCATGGCCTGAACCGAGGTCCCTGTACCTAACAGCGTGGCCTGAACCGAGGTCCCTGTACCTAACAGCGTGGCCTGAACCGAGGTCCCTGTGCCTAACAGCGCAGCCTGAACCGAGGTCCCTGTACCTAACAGCATGGCCTGAACCGAGGTCCCTGTACCTAACAGCATGGCCTGAACCGAGGTCCCTGTACCGAACAGCATGGCCTGAACCGAGGTCCCTGTACCTAACAGCGTGGCCTGAACCGAGGTCCCTGTATCTAACAGCGTGGCCTGAACCGAGGTCCCTGTACCTAACAGCATGGCCTGATCCGAGGTCCCTGTGCCTAACAGCGCAGCCTGAACCGAGGTCCCTGTACCTAACAGCATGGCCTGAACCGAGGTCCCTGTGCCTAACAGCGCAGCCTGAACCGTGGTCCCTGTACCTAACAGCATGGCCTGATCCGAGGTCCCTGTGCCTAACAGCGTGGCCTGATCCGAGGTCCCTGTACCTAACGGTACTGTTACACCCCTACTGGTGTGTATTGTATCAATGTTCCTCTTTAAAAAGTGTTCTTTAAATGTATGTTCCTTACTAAATACATTAACAATACTGTCCATCAGAATGTGTTGTTAGGTGGAAAGTTATTTGGCTACAATTTGATTGTTTGAAGTGTGTATTTATGATTACTTACTAAATAAGTAGTGTTTAAAGACCCTAAAAAGCTATTATAGTTTACCATTTGTAAATAGGTAATGTCTATTTGTTCCAGCTGCGACCCACCACCCAGATTATATCTTGGCCCACCACCCAGATTATATCTTGGCCCACCACCCAGATTATATCTTGGCCCACCACTCAGATTATATCTTGGCCCACCACTCAGATTATATCTTGGCCCACCACTCAGATTATATCTTGGCCCACCACTCAGATTATATCTTGGCCCACCACTCAGATTATATCTTGGCCCACCACTTAGATTATATCTTGGCCCACCACTTAGATTATATCTTGGCCCACCACTCAGATTATATCTTGGCCCACCACTCAGATTATATCTTGGCCCACCACTCAGATTATATCTTGGCCCACCACCCAGATTATATCTTGGCCCACCACTCAGATTATATCTTGGCCCACCACTCAGATTATATCTTGGCCCACCACTCAGATTATATCTTGGCCCACCACTCAGATTATATCTTGGCCCACCACTCAGATTATATCTTGGCCCACCACTCAGATTATATCTTGGCCCACCACTCAGATTATATCTTGGCCCACCACCCAGATTATATTTTGGCCCACCACCCAGATTATATTTTGGCCCACCACCCAGATTATATCTTGGCCCACCACCCAGATTATATCTTGGCCCACCACTCAGATTATATCTTGGCCCACCAAGTCCAAAAATATGGGCACCCCTGAACTAGAAATACAGAGACAGACTGATCAATCAATCATTCACTTTATCAACCCATCAATCAATCAAATCACCACACCTGGCTCCACATTACTCAGCGCTAGAGATACAGAGAGGAAACAGATCAATCCATGCAGAACGTCCATGAATCCAGAAGTTAGGCTTTGTGTTTAAGGAGGTTTGTTACAGTAGACTTAGACTTGGATTAAATCTTGGATTTGTTTAAGTCATGTTAAATGTTGACGTATGTATAATATTACTACTGTAAGTTGCTGTGGATAAGCGTGTCCTGCTAAATGACTAACATGTAAAATATAGTGTATAGTAGTAGTAGTACAATAGTATACCTGTCCTCCACAGGTGAAGCAGGCCACGCGGTCTCCCTGTCCCAGGTAGTAGAAACCAGCCTTGGCCAGCTCAGAGGGGGTGATGATGGACAGGGGCCAGGAGTGGAAGGAGTCCAGACGGTCCTGCTCTCTCCTCATACTGGGGTTGTGACTGGTAGGGGGTGTCTGGTGGGACCTACAGATACATCATCAGATATAGGGGCACCGTACTACTATGGCTGACCCTGTAAAACACATTACACTGGACCTATCATACTACTATGGCTGACCCTGTAAAACAACACATTACACTGGACCTATCATACTACTATGGCTGACCCTGTAAAACAACACATTACACTGGACCTATCATACTACTATGGCTGACCCTGTAAAACAACACATTACACTGGACCTATCATACTACTATGGCTGACCCTGTAAAACAACACATTACACTGAACCTATCATACTACTATGGCTGACCCTGTAAAACAACACATTACACTGGACCTATCATACTACTATGGCTGACCCTGTAAAACAACACATTACACTGGACCTATCATACTACTATGGCTGACCCTGTAAAACAACACATTACACTGCACCTATCATACTACTATGGCTGACCCTGTAAAACAACACATTACACTGGACCTATCATACTACTATGGCTGACCCTGTAAAACAACACATTACACTGGACCTCTCATACTACTATGGCTGACCCTGTAGAACAACACATTACACTGCACCTATCATACTACTATGGCTGACCCTGTAAAACAACACATTTCACTGTGACAACACAACATCCTTTTATATAGCATTATAAATAAATGGGGCTTGCGATGAAAGAGTCCCCACTTTAAATATTCAACATACTTCTTATTAGGTGTGCTTGCTGAAGGCAACTCTAGAGTTCGCGCCGGTCAGTCAATTGAAATAAGATAAATTAGGCCCTAATCTATAGATTTCACATGACTGGGCAGGGATGCAGCCATGGGTGGGCCTTGGAGGGCATAGGCCCACCCACTTGGCAGCCAGGCCTAGCCAATCAGAATGAGTTTTTCCCCACAAAAGGGCTTTATTACAGACAGAAATACTCCGCAGCACCCCCCCTCAGACGATCGCACAGGTGAAGAAGCTGGATGTGGAGGTCCTGGGTTGGCGTGGTTACACGTGGTCTGCGGTTGTGAGGCCGGATAGACGTACTGCCAAATTGTCTAAGACGACGTTGGAGGCGGCTTATGGTAGAGAAATGAACATTACATTCTCTGGCAACAGCTCTGGTGGACATTCCTGCAGTCAGCATGCCAATTGCGTGCTCCCTCAAAACTTGAAACATATGTTGCATTGTGTTGTGTGACAAAACGCACATTTTAGAATGGCCTTTTATTGTCCCCAGCGCTAGGTGCACCTGTGTAATGATTAGAACTTTTTGTGCATATGGAAAAATGTCTGGGATCTTTTATTTCAGCTCATGAAACATGGGACCAACACTTTACATGTTGAGTTTATATTTTTGATCAGTGTAGTTATTCAAGAGCTTGAGGATTAGTTGAATCAGGTGTGCTAGCTCTGGAATAGACCAATGACAGAACGGCCTGGGGTCCCCACGGAGAGGTTGGAGAACAACTACTCCACTCCACTGTACTGTCCAAACTTGTGAAATATAGAAGTCTATGATTGGTTCAGATTTGGTCCAAACCAGACCAAAAATCAACATCTGTGTACAAAATTCCCTGAAAACACGCCACTTCGATACAGCTACGACTTTTTCGCAGCAGGTTAGGAAAAGGGTTAGCTGAAATGCTAATTAATCCTAACCTGCTACAAAAAGTCACTTGTTTTGAAATTGCATGGTTTTAGGAAATCCCGTCGGTGGACATTGAAATCAAGGCCGCACCAAAAAAAAGACGTTGGCGTAGGTCCCCTTAGTGGGAAGGGTTAGGGTTAGGGTTAGGGTTAGGGTTAGGGTTAGGCGTAGGTCCCCTTAGTGGGAAGGGTTAGGGTTAGGGTTAGGCGTAGGTCCCCTTAGTGGGAAGGGTTAGGGTTAGGGTTAGGCGTAGGTCCCCTTAGTGGGAAGGGTTAGGGTTAGGGTTAGGGTTAGGGTTAGGCGTAGGTCCCCTTAGTGGGAAGGGTTAGGGTTAGGGTTAGGGTTAGGCGTAGGTCCCCTTAGTGGGAAGGGTTAGGGTTAGGGTTAGGCGTAGGTCCCCTTAGTGGGAAGGGTTAGGGTTAGGGTTAGGCGTAGGTCCCCTTAGTGGGAAGGGTTAGGGTTAGGGTTAGGGTTAGGCGTAGGTCCCCTTAGTGGGAAGGGTTAGGGTTAGGGTTAGGCGTAGGTCCCCTTAGTGGGAAGGGTTAGGGTTAGGGTTAGGGTTAGGCGTAGGTCCCCTTAGTGGGAAGGGTTAGGGTTAGGGTTAGGGTTAGGGTTAGGCGTAGGTCCCCTTAGTGGGAAGGGTTAGGGTTAGGGTTAGGCGTAGGTCCCCTTAGTGGGAAGGGTTAGGGTTAGGGTTAGGGTTAGGGTTAGGCGTAGGTCCCCTTAGTGGAAGGGTTAGGGTTAGGGTTAGGGTTAGGCGTAGGTCCCCTTAGTGGGAAGGGTTAGGGTTAGGGTTAGGGGTTAGGGTTAGGCGTAGGTCCCCTTAGTGGGAAGGGTTAGGGTTAGGGTTAGGCGTAGGTCCCCTTAGTGGGAAGGGTTAGGGTTAGGGTTAGGCGTGGGTCCCCTTAGTGGGAAGGGTTAGGGTTAGGGTTAGGCGTAGGTCCCCTTAGTGGGAAGGGTTAGGGTTAGGGTTAGGGTTAGGGTTAGGCGTAGGTCCCCTTAGTGGGAAGGGTTAGGTTAGGGTTAGGGTTAGGGTTAGGCGTAGGTCCCCTTAGTGGGAAGGGTTAGGGTTAGGGTTAGGCGTAGGTCCCCTTAGTGGGAAGGGTTAGGGTTAGGGTTAGGGTTAGGCGTAGGTCCCCTTAGTGGGAAGGGTTAGGGTTAGGGTTAGGCGTAGGTCCCCTTAGTGGGAAGGGTTAGGGTTAGGGTTAGGCGAGGTCCCCTTAGTGGGAAGGGTTAGGGTTAGGGTTAGGGTTAGGCGTAGGTCCCCTTAGTGGGAAGGGTTAGGGTTAGGGTTAGGGTTAGGCGTAGGTCCCCTTAGTGGGAAGGGTTAGGGTTAGGGTTAGGGTTAGGCGTAGGTCCCCTTAGTGGGAAGGGTTAGGGTTAGGGTTAGGGGTAGGTCCCCTTAGTGGGAAGGGTTAGGGTTAGGGTTAGGCGTAGGGTTAGGCGTAGGTCCCCTTAGTGGGAAGGGTTAGGGTTAGGGTTAGGGTTAGGCGTAGGTCCCCTTAGTGGGAAGGGTTAGGGTTAGGGTTAGGGTTAGGCGTAGGTCCCCTTAGTGGGAAGGGTTAGGGTTAGGGTTAGGCGTAGGTCCCCTTAGTGGGAAGTAGCCATCAACTACTAGTAAGAAACTGGAGGGGGGTTTGGGGGGACTCCCCCGGATTATTATATATATATATTTATTTTTTCGAATGCCAATTTATTCAGTACTTTGAGTAACTGGTTCGGTAAAAAGCAGAGGGATGTGGCTGGAGAAATGTAACCACTCTCCAATTATATGGATGCAAGGACTGACCATCCATGATATCAAAATTATAGTTTTAACCATGTTATGAGGCTATATAGTGTTTGTTAAAAATGTTACAAACATTGGAGTAAAATATATTTTGGGTTCTGATGGGGTACGACTTTTGAACTAAGCTTGTGAGGTATTTCTAAGTTATATTCTTCAAGAATCAAATGGGTACATATCATTAATTTATAAGTCCAAAAATGGATGTAGCAACTGCTGATTGCCCCTTTAAGGTTACAAGTGTTTTAATGATGCATCGTTTCTATAAACGGCCGAAGAACTCACGGGTTTCCCAAAACACCACGTAAGAAGAACTTTCAATAAGTGCGTCGTTGGACCATGTGCCCATACTGATGCTCTCGGATCAGCCATTCAGATCTTACCTTAACATTAGATACTGACGACGGATCAGCTCCTAGAAATAAATGATCAGCATTTGGCTGGAAATATTGAGGCGGCTTATTCTAATGCTTAGGCTATGCAGTAAATCAAATATTTGGCACGTCATTGTGCACATTGTTAGGCCTACACATTAGACAGTAGCCTACAAAATATAACTCCATGTCAATGGTAGTAGGTCAAAGCTGCGTGCTGGAAAACCTTGGTAGAGCATGGGTGGAGTTGGCATTGTGGTGCTCATGTGAATTTCCTTTCTTTTTTGACTTCAGACCAACGCCTATTATAACTATAACCAGTCACTACCATTACTACTGTAGACACTACCACTACTATAACTATAACCAGTCACTACCACTACTATAACCAGTCACTACCACTACTATAACCAGTCACTACCATTACTATAACCAGTCACTACCACTACTATAACTATAACCAGTCACTACCACTACTATAACCAGTCACTACCACTACTATAACTATAACCAGTCACTACCACTACTATAACTATAACCAGTCACTACCACTACTATAACTATAACCAGTCACTATCACTACTATAACTATAACCAGCCACTACCACTACTACTGTAGACACTACCACTACTATAACTATTACTATAATCTAGTGTAGTAAACTAGTGTTATTGAATATTTATCTGGTAACATCTACAGAAAGGTTTCAGAGAACATTTGACAAATACAAAAAAATGCTTAAATAAAATGTTAGTGCAGCCAGCCAATCAGAGCGTAGAAACAGCTAGCCAATAAGAGCGTAGAAACAGCCAGCTAATAAGAGCGTAGAAACAGCCAGCCAATCAGAGCGTAGAAACAGCCAGCCAATCAGAGCGTAGAAACAGCCAGCCAATCAGAGCGTAGAAACAGCCAGCCAATAAGAGCTTAGAAACAGCCAGCCAATCAGAGCGTAGAAACAGCCAGCCAATAAGAGCGTAGAAACAGCCAGCCAATCAGAGCGTAGAAACAGCCAGCCAATAAGAGCGTAGAAACAGCCAGCCAATCAGAGCATAGAAACAGCCAGCCAATCAGAGCGTAGAAACAGCCAGCCAATAAGAACGTAGAAACAGCCAGCCAATCAGAGCGTAGAAACAGCCAGCCAATAAGAGCCTTACATGTCCTCTACTTCTCGGGAGCTCAGTAGGCTGGAGGGGGGCGGGGCAGAGAACCCCATATTCAAATATCCAATCGGCTCGTCACCCGGCACCGGGTTGGGGACGGGGTTAGGGGCAGAGACGGGGAGGGGGGCTGGGCCAGGGCCTGACACCTGGGGGAGATAACACATGTTGTTAGACATCAGACACAAAAAAAAAAATGTATGCACGCATGACTGTAAGTCGCTTTGGATAAAAGCGTCTGCTAAATGGCATATTATTATTATTACATCATCATCCCCACCACCATCACCATCAGAAACCACCACCACCACCACCATCACCATCACCACCACACCACCACCACACCATCAGAAACCACCACCCCATTATCACCACAATCATCATCACCACCCCAGTCATTCCATCATCATCATCATAAACATCATCACCACAATCATCATCTCACCGGTATGACGGGTGTGCTGCATAGCGGAGAGAAGGCGCTGTGAGAAGAGGAGAGGAGGTTGGCAGTGGAGGGTAGACTCTGGATGAAGGAGCAGGAGGGCGAGAGCTGTCGGTGTGTCTCAGCAGGACAGTCCCCTGTCTGCCAGCCCTCCACCGTCACGTTACACCTGGACCAGGAACAAATCAATTACACAATTAGATGTCACGTTACACCTGGACCAGGATGTGGCAATGATAACCACCTGAAACACTGCACCCTGTCTCCAACCCCAGTATAGAACCATCACCCACCTGAAACACTGCCCCCTGTCTCCAACCATCACCCACCTGAAACACTGCACCCTGTCTCCAACCCCAGTATAGAACCATCACCCACCTGAAACACTGCCCCCTGTCTCCAACCCCAGTATAGAACCATCACCCACCTGAAACGCTGCACCCTGTCTCCAACCCCAGTATAGAACCATCACCCACCTGAAACACTGCACCCTGTCTCCAACCATCACCCACCTGAAACACTGCACCCTGTCTCCAACCATCACCCACCTGAAACACTGCACCCTGTCTCCAACCCCAGTATAGAACCATCACCCACCTGAAACACTGCACCCTGTCTCCAACCCCAGTATAGAACCATCACCCACCTGAAACACTGCCCCCTGTCTCCAACCCCAGTATAGAACCATCACCCACCTGAAACACTGCACCCTGTCTCCAACCCCAGTATAGAACCATCACCCACCTGAAACACTGCCCCCTGTCTCCAACCCCAGTATAGAACCATCACCCACCTGAAACACTGCACCCTGTCCCCAACCATCACCCACCTGAAACACTGCCCCCTGTCTCCAACCATCACCCACCTGAAACACTGCACCCTGTCTCCAACCATCACCCACCTGAAACACTGCCCCCTGTCTCCAACCCCAGTATAGAACCATCACCCACCTGAAACACTGCCCCCTGTCTCCAACCATCACCCACCTGAAACACTGCACCCTGTCTCCAACCCCAGTATAGAACCATCACCCACCTGAAACGCTGCACCCTGTCTCCAACCATCACCCACCTGAAACACTGCCCCCTGTCTCCAACCCCAGTATAGAACCATCACCCACCTGAAACACTGCACCCTGTCTCCAACCCCAGTATAGAACCATCACCCACCTGAAACACTGCACCCTGTCTCCAACCATCACCCACCTGAAACACTGCACCCTGTCTCCAACCATCACCCACCTGAAATACTGTCCCCTGTCTCCAACCCCAGTATAGAACCATCACCCACCTGAAACGCTGCACCCTGTCTCCAACCATCACCCACCTGAAACACTGCCCCCTGTCTCCAACCCCAGTATAGAACCATCACCCACCTGAAACACTGCACCCTGTCTCCAACCCCAGTATAGAACCATCACCCACCTGAAACACTGCCCCCTGTCTCCAACCCCAGTATAGAACCATCACCCACCTGAAACACTGCACCCTGTCTCCAACCCCAGTATAGAACCATCACCCACCTGAAACACTGCCCCCTGTCTCCAACCATCACCCACCTGAAATACTGTCCCCTGTCTCCAACCCCAGTATAGAACCATCACCCACCTGAAACGCTGCACCCTGTCTCCAACCATCACCCACCTGAAACACTGCCCCCTGTCTCCAACCCCAGTATAGAACCATCACCCACCTGAAACACTGCACCCTGTCTCCAACCCCAGTATAGAACCATCACCCACCTGAAACACTGCACCCTGTCTCCAACCCCAGTATAGAACCATCACCCACCTGAAACACTGCCCCCTGTCTCCAACCCCAGTATAGAACCATCACCCACCTGAAACACTGCCCCCTGTCTCCAACCATCACCCACCTGAAACACTGCCCCCTGTCTCCAACCCCAGTATAGAACCATCACCCACCTGAAACACTGCCCCCTGTCTCCAACCATCACCCACCTGAAACACTGCCCCCTGTCTCCAACCCCAGTATAGAACCATCACCCACCTGAAACACTGCCCCCTGTCTCCAACCCCAGTATAGAACCATCACCCACCTGAAACACTGCCCCCTGTCTCCAACCATCACCCACCTGAAATACTGTCCCCTGTCTCCAACCCCAGTATAGAACCATCACCCACCTGAAACACTGCCCCCTGTCTCCAACCCCAGTATAGAACCATCACCCACCTGAAACACTGCCCCTGTCTCCAACCCCAGTATAGAACCATCACCCACCTGAAACACTGCCCCCTGTCTCCAACCCCAGTATAGAACCATCACCCACCTGAAACACTGCCCCCTGTCTCCAACCCCAGTATAGAACCATCACCCACCTGAAACACTGCCCCCTGTCTCCAACCATCACCCACCTGAAACACTGCACCCTGTCTCCAACCATCACCCACCTGAAACACTGCACCCTGTCTCCAACCATCACCCACCTGAAACACTGCCCCCTGTCTCCAACCCCAGTATAGAACCATCACCCACCTGAAACACTGCCCCCTGTCTCCAACCCCAGTATAGAACCATCACCCACCTGAAACACTGCCCCCTGTCTCCAACCCCAGTATAGAACCATCACCCACCTGAAACACTGCCCCCTGTCTCCAACCCCAGTATAGAACCATCACCCACCTGAAACGCTGCACCCTGTCTCCAACCCCAGTATAGAACCATCACCCACCTGAAACACTGCACCCTGTCTCCAACCATCACCCACCTGAAACACTGCACCCCTGTCTCCAACCATCACCCACCTGAAACACTGCACCCTGTCTCCAACCCCAGTATAGAACCATCACCCACCTGAAACACTGCCCCTGTCTCCAACCCCAGTATAGAACCATCACCCACCTGAAACACTGCACCCTGTCTCCAACCCCAGTATAGAACCATCACCCACCTGAAACACTGCCCCCTGTCTCCAACCCCCAGTATAGAACCATCACCCACCTGAAACACTGCACCCTGTCTCCAACCCCAGTATAGAACCATCACCCACCTGAAACACTGCCCCCTGTCTCCAACCCCAGTATAGAACCATCACCCACCTGAAACACTGCACCCTGTCTCCAACCATCACCCACCTGAAACACTGCACCCTGTCTCCAACCATCACCCACCTGAAATACTGTCCCCTGTCTCCAACCCCAGTATAGAACCATCACCCACCTGAAACACTGCCCCCTGTCTCCAACCATCACCCACCTGAAATACTGTCCCCTGTCTCCAACCCCAGTATAGAACCATCACCCACCTGAAACGCTGCACCCTGTCTCCAACCATCACCCACCTGAAACACTGCCCCCTGTCTCCAACCCCAGTATAGAACCATCACCCACCTGAAACACTGCACCCTGTCTCCAACCCCAGTATAGAACCAGCACCCACCTGAAACACTGCACCCTGTCTCCAACCCCAGTATAGAACCATCACCCACCTGAAACGCTGCACCCTGTCTCCAACCATCACCCACCTGAAACACTGCACCCTGTCTCCAACCCCAGTATAGAACCATCACCCACCTGAAACACTGCACCCTGTCTCCAACCCCAGTATAGAACCAGCACCCACCTGAAACACTGCACCCTGTCTCCAACCCCATAAATCACCCACCTGAAACCCTGCACCCTGTCTCCAACCATCACCCACCTGAAACACTGCACCCTGTCTCCAACCCCAGTATAGAACCATCACCCACCTGAACCCCCCAAACACTGCACCCTGTCTCCAACCCCAGTATAGAACCATCACCCACCTGAAACACTGCACCCTGTCTCCAACCATCACCCACCTGAAACCCTGCACCCTGTCTCCAACCCCCATCACCCACCTGAAACGCTGCACCCTGTCTCCAACCCATCATCACCCACCTGAAACACTGCACCCTGTCTCCAACCATCACCCACCTGAAACACTGCACCCTGTCTCCAACCCCAGTATAGAACCATCACCCACCTGAAACACTGCACCCTGTCTCCAACCATCACCCACCTGAAACCCTGCACCCTGTCTCCAACCATCACCCACCTGAAACACTGCACCCTGTCTCCAACCATCACCCACCTGAAACACTGCACCCTGTCTCCAACCCCAGTATAGAACCATCACCCACCTGAAACACTGCACCCTGTCTCCAACCATCACCCACCTGAAACCCTGCACCCTGTCTCCAACCATCACCCACCTGAAACACTGCACCCTGTCTCCAACCCCAGTATAGAACCATCCTGCCCTGGCCAGGGTGCGCTCTGTAACCGCCGCTGCCGGGAAGCGGGCGAAGGTGGAGATACGAAACAGTTCTGAGGAGAAAATAATAATCACAACTTTATAAGGTAGGTGTGTACAGCTTGTCTAAGGTAGGTGTGTACAGCTTGTCTAAGGTAGGTGTGTACAGCTTGTCTAAGGTAGGTGTGTGTGTTTTACACCAAATGAAACCCAGATGAGCATGCGTTGTAATGTTTCTAAAACAATACATGTATTACTAGTAAGAAGTAATGTGGTACATTGCATTGGGAATTCAGACCCCTTGACTTTTCCACATTTTGTTAAATTACAGCCTTATTCTAAAATGGATTAAATTAAATGTTTTCATCAATCTACACACAATAACCCATAATGACAAAGCAAAAACAGGTTATGGAACAGAAATACCTTATTTACATAAGTATTCAGACCATTAGCTATGAGACTCAAAATTGAGCTCCGGTGCATCCTGTTTCCATTGATCATCCTTGAGATGTTTCTACAACTTGATTGGAGTCCACCTGTGATACATTCAATTGATTGGACATGATTTGGAAAGGCACACACCTGTCTATATAAGGTCCCACAGTTGACAGTGCATGTCTGAGCAAAAACCAAGCCATGAGGTCTAAGGAATTGTCCGTAGAGCTCCGAGACAGGATTGTGTCGAGGCACAGGTCTGGGGAAGGGTACCAAAAAAAGTCAGCAGCATTGAATGTCCCCAAGAACACATTGGCCTCCATCTTTCTTAAATGGAAGAAGTTTGGAACCACCAAGACTCTTCTTAGAGCTGGCTGCCCGGCCAAACTGAGCAATCGGGGGAGAAGGGCCTTGGTCAGGGAGGTGACCAAGAACCCGATGGTCACTCTGACAGAGCTCCAGAGTTTCTCTGTGGAGATGGGAGAACCTTCCAGAAGGACAACCATTTCTACAGCACTCCACTAATCAGGCCTTTATGGTAGAGTGGCCAGACGGAAGCCACTCCTCTGTAAAAAGGCACATGGCAACCCGCTTGGAGTTTGCCAAAAGGCACCTAAAGACTCTCAGACCATGAGAAACAAGATTATCTGGTCTGAAGAAACCAAGATTGAACTCTTTGGCCTGAATGCCAAGCGTCACGTCTGGAGGAAACCTGGCACCATCCCTACGGTGAAGCATGGTGGTGGCAGCATCATGCTGTAGGGATGTTTTTCAGCGGCAGGGACTGGGAGACTAGTCAGGATCGAGGGAAAGATGAACGGAGCAAAGTACAGAGAGATCCTTGATGAAAACCTGCTCCAGAGCGCTCAGGACCTCAGACTGGGGTGAAGGTTCACCTTCCAACAGGACAACGACCGTAAGCACACATCCAAGACAATGCAGAAGTGGCTTCGGGACAAGTCTCTGAATGTCCTTGAGTGGCCCAGCCAGAGCCCGGACTTGAACCCGATCAAACATCTCTGGAGAGACTTGAAAATAGCTGTGCAGCGACGCTCCCCATCCAACCTGACAGATCTTGAGAGGATCTGCAGAGAAGAATGGGAGAAACTCCCCAAATACAGGTGTGCCAAGCTTGTAGCGTCATACCCAAGAAGACTCGAGGCTGTAATCGCTGCCAAAGGTGCTTCAACAAAGTACTGAGTAAAGGGTCTGAATACTTATGTAAATGTGATCAGTTCTTTCTTTTTTAATACATTTGCAAACATTTCTAAAAACCTGTTTTTGCTTTGTCATTATGGGGTATTGTGTGTAGATTGATGAGGGGAAAAAACGATAGAATACATTTCAGAATAAGGCTGTAACGTAACGAAATGTGGAAAAAGGGGTATGAATACTTTACGAATGCAATGTATATACAAAAGTATGTGGACACCCATTCAAATGAGTGGATTCGGCTATTTCAGCCACACCCGTTGCTGACAGGTATAGAAAATCGAGCACACAGCCATGCAATCTCCATAGACAAACATTGGCAGTAGAATGGCCTTACTGAAGAGTTCAGTGACTTTCAACATGGCACCGTCATAGGATGCCACCTTTCCAACAAGTCAGTTCATCAAATTTCTGCCCTGCTAGAGCTGCCCCGGTCAACTGTAAGTGCTGTTATTGTGAAGTGGAAACGTCTAGGAGGAACAACGGCTCAGCAGCGAAGTGGTAGGCCACACAAGCTCACAGAACGGGACCGCCGAGTGCTGAAGCACGTAAAGGTCGTCTGTCCTCGGTTGCAACACTCACTACAGAGTTCCAAACTGCCTTTTGAAGCAACGTCAGCACAATAACTGTTCGTCGGGAGATTCATGATGGGTTTCCAGGCCTAAGATCACCACAATGCCAAGCGTTGGCTGGAGTGGTGTAAAGCTCACCGCCATTGGACTCTGGAGCAGTGGAAACGCGTTCTCTGGAGTGATGAATCACGCTTCACAATCTGGTAGTCCAACGGACGAATCTGGGTTTGGCGGATGCCAGGAGAACGCTACCTGCCCCAATGTATAGTGCCAACTGTAAAGTTTGGTGGAGGAGGAATAATGGTCTGGGGCTGTTTTTCATTGGTTCGGCTAGGCCCCTTAGTTCCAGTGAAGGGAAATCTTAACGCTACAGCATACAATGACATTCTAGACAATTCTGTGCTTCCAACTTTGTGGCAACAGTTTGAGGAAGGCCCTTTCCTATTTCAGCATGGCAATGCCCCCGTGCACAAAGCGAGGTCCATACAGATATGGTTTGTGGAGATCAGTGTGGAAGAACTTGACTGGCCTGCACAGAGCCCTGACCTCAACCCCATTGAACACCTTTGGGATGAATTGGAACGCCGACTGCGAGCCAGGCCTAATCGCCCAACATCAGTGCCCGACCTCACTAATGCTCTTGTGGCTGAATGGAAGCAAGTCCCAGCAGCAATGTTCCAACATCTAGTGGAAAGCCTTCCCAGAAGAGTGGAGGCTGTTATAGCAGCAAAGGGGGACCAACTCCATATTAATGACCATGATTTTGGAATGAGATGTTCGACAAGCAGGTGTCCACATACTTTTGGTCAAGTAGTGTATAGTTTTAATATTACTTAATTTTTTGTGATCAAATGTTTTTTTAATTTTTTTTAAGAAAGACACAAAACAGGTACACCTAGACAGAGAAACATGTGACCAGACGAACAAGACAAACAGTTCCCATCCCACCCTCCACCCAAAATTAGATTAGTGGTTCACAATAGCAGTGTTTTGACAGTCATACATTGATGAGAGAGCAAATATGTTTCTTTCACTAGTCCCATGCATGCGTCACACAGATATTTCCATGACTAATGTCCATGAATGATAGCAGGCACTGCTGTCTGTGTAAAGAATGAGGAGCCTGCCAACGTGAGGCTGTCATTGTTTTGGCTGCTGTTAATCCAGCCAGCCAAATACGTCGCTGTTTGACAGATAGTTTTAAAGTAGTGTCATGATTTAACAATTAAAATAGATGGTACATTTCTACCCATTATGTCGGAGAGACAGGATGAAACAAGTCCAGAAACATAAAACCCCTGAGGGCACAGGGAGCAATTTGGGGATTGTCTAACTTTCATCTTCAATAGTGTAAATCAAATAAAAAGTGACCCGAGTCTTTTAACCAAAATATCACAGACGAGACAAAAATGTTCCCCTGCCCCTTTAAGGGCAGGAGGTTACCGCGGCAACACGTCAGGGACAGTGTGTCTCTGGGTTTGAGTCTGACTAGTAGCCTCCCTAGCAGTGGACACAAACTCAAATGTTGAAAAACATGGCTTGTGAACAAAACAACGTAAATAGCCAAGACACAATCACTTTAGTATACTTTATAGTAAATTAGACCATCTTTTATGCCTGTGGACAGAGCTTCAAAAATGTTTTTATCTTCAGCACTTCAATCACGGTATACACAGCTGCTCAGCCAGGCAGTGTTGCTTCAAGTCGAACAAGGTTGGATATTCGAGGATTCGTTGTTCTTTGCACTGTGGAGCCCCGACCACCCTGTGGAGCCCCGACCACCCTGTGGAGCCCCGACCACCCTGTGGAGCCCCGACCACCCTGTGGAGCCCCGACCACCCGCCAATGTGGCTGGTGAAATAGACATCTTACCGCCAATGCAAAAATCTGATGTTTATTTTAGGCCCTGTGTGTGTGTGTGTGTGTGTGAGTCGTACCTGAAGAGTTGTCGTACTGCAGGGTGTGTCTAACGTGTGTGTGTGTGTGTGTGTGTGTGTGTGTGTGTGTGTGTGTGTGTGTGTGTGTGTCGTACCTGAAGAGTTGTCGTACTGCAGGTCAGCTGGGGCTCCGTTCCGACACAGACCCATGAGGAACGGGCTGTTCCGGAGATGGACCAGGGTGTCCATTTACAGATAGGTTATACAGGCTAGATATAGACAGTCTAGATATACAGGTATTAGAGTTTGTAGAATTAGAGAAAAGGAAGGGCTGTTCTCCTCAGAGAGAGAGGGATAAGTATACCCAGGGCAGGGAAACACACACACACACACACACACACACACACACACACACACACACACACAGGCTCCTGCACACACACAGCCATGTGATTGATGGTAACAGGATGCGTTCTACGTCATCTCACACATCAGCCTGTAAATGAACAGGATGCGTTCTACGTCATCTCACACATCAGCCTGTAAATGAACAGGATGCGTTCTACGTCATCTCACACATCAGCCTGTAAATGAAACTGAAGAGTTTTCTGATGAAACAGAACTGATCTGACTGCTCTGATGACAATAGAAACCTAAAGAAGAGAAACAGAAAACCGCCTTGTCTGTCACAATAATATATCACAATATGCCAGAAAACTGTCTGTCTATCACAATATGCCAGACAACTGTCTGTCTGTCACAATAATATATCACAATATGCCAGAAAACTGTCTGTCTATCACAATATGCCAGACAACTGTCTGTCTGTCACAATAATATATCACAATATGCCAGACAACTGTCTGTCTGTCACAATAATATATCACAATATGCCAGACAACTGTCTGTCTGTCACAATAATATATCACAATATGCCAGACAACTGTCTGTCACAATAATATATCACAATATGCCAGAAAACTGTCTGTCACAATAATATATCACAATATGCCAGAAAAATGTCTGTCACAATAATATATCACAATATGCCATTTAGCAGATTATTTTATAGAAAGCGAGTACAGTCAGTCATGTCTGAGCCACAGAGGACTGTCTGCCTGCCTGCCTGCCTGCCTGCCTGCCTGTCTGTCTGTCTGTCTGTCTGCCTGTCTGCCTGTCTGTCTGTCTGCCTGCCTGTCTGCCTGTCTGCCTGCCTGCCTGCCTGCCTGCCTGCCTGTAACCACCAGACTAGGCCACACCACTCTGTCCGCTCCTGATAGCAACACAACCACATCAGGTGGATCCCCTCAGCCCTGTCCCCTGGTCACAGACAGGTATATAACCTCAGCCCTGTCCCCTGGTCACAGACAGACAGACAGGTATATAACCTCAGCCCTGTCCCCTGGTCACAGACAGGTATATAACCTCAGCCCTGTCCCCTGGTCACAGACAGGTATATAACCTCAGCCCTGTCCCCTGGTCACAGACAGGTATATAACCTCAGCCCTGTCCCCTGGTCACAGACAGACAGACAGACAGACAGACAGGTATATAACCTCAGCCCTGTCCCCTGGTCACACACAGACAGACAGACAGGTATATAACCTCAGTCCTGTCCCCTGGTCACAGACAGGTATATAACCTCAGTCCTGTCCCCTGGTCACACACAGACAGACAGACAGGTATATAACCTCAGTCCTGTCCTCTGGTCACAGACAGGTATATAACCTCAGTCCTGTCCCCTGGTCACAGACAGGTATATAACCTCAGCCCTGTCCCCTGGTCACACACAGACAGACAGACAGGTATATAACCTCAGTCCTGTCCCCTGGTCACAGACAGGTATATAACCTCAGTCCTGTCCCCTGGTCACACACAGACAGACAGACAGGTATATAACCTCAGCCCTGTCCCCTGGTCACAGACAGACAGACAGACAGACAGACAGGTATATAACCTCAGCCCTGTCCCCTGGTCACAGACAGACAGACAGACAGACAGACAGGTATATAACCTCAGCCCTGTCCCCTGGTCACAGACAGGTATATAACCTCAGCCCTGTCCCCTGGTCACAGACAGACAGACAGACAGACAGATATATAACCTCAGCCCTGTCCCCTGGTCACAGACAGGTATATAACCTCAGTCCTGTCCCCTGGTCACAGACAGGTATATAACCTCAGTCCTGTCCCCTGGTCACACAGACAGGTATAATGTTCAACTGAAATAAAATCTTAATAATAACATTGTCTTATGGATCATCCTGGATCAGAGAGAACTGGTCTCCCTGACTCACCAACACACTCTCTGTCCTCCCTGACTCACCACTCACCAACACACTCTCTGTTCTCCCTGACTCACCAACACACTCTCTGTCCTCCCTGACTCACCACTCACCAACACACTCTCTGTTCTCCCTGACTCACCAACACACTCTCTGTTCTCCCTGACTCACCACTCACCAACACACTCTCTGTTCTCCCTGACTCACCAACACACTCTCTGTTCTCCCTGACTCACCACTCACCAACACACTCTCTGTTCTCCCTGACTCACCAACACACTCTCTGTCCTCCCTGACTCACCACTCACCAACACACTCTCTGTTCTCCCTGACTCACCAACACACTCTCTGTCCTCCCTGACTCACCACTCACCAACACACTCTCTGTTCTCCCTGACTCACCAACACACTCTCTGTTCTCCCTGACTCACCACTCACCAACACACTCTCTGTTCTCCCTGACTCACCAACACACTCTCTGTTCTCCCTGACTCACCACTCACCAACACACTCTCTGTTCTCCCTGACTCACCAACACACTCTCTGTCCTCCCTGACTCACCACTCACCAACACACTCTCTGTCCTCCCTGACTCACCACTCACCAACACACTCTCTGTTCTCCCTGACTCACCAACACACTCTCTGGTCTCCCTGACACACCACTCACCAACCGACTCAACTCTGAACGCATGGCTGTGTGTATGGGGGCTGAGATTTGGGATTTGATGTCAACGTAAGACATGGTGAATATGGACAGAACTCTCACACACACACACACACACACACACACACACACAGACACACACACACACACACAGACACACACACACACACACACACAGCCCTGGGTATGGCGGGTCAGCCCTCTCCCCCTGAGTGGAACATCCCTCCTGGGGTAGTTTAGGTCTCCATGGCAGCAGAGATTAACCAGACCAAGAAATAACTTTATCTGTCAGAGAGGAAGGTTTAATGGAAGAATAAAAGTTGTCCTCCTTTACTGTATAAATGTTGATAACACCTGTAGGGGAGACAGAAATATCACATTAGTAGAATGTTGTAGTAGTAGTATTTATTAGGATCCACAATTAGCTGGAGCCGAGGCAGCTGCTACTCTTCCTGAGGTCCAAATTACAGCTAAATTACATACAGCTAATTCCATATTCAGACAACAGACAGAGGAACATCGCATTAATAGAATGTGTCCTACTGGTTGATTTCCCCTGTAATTAATGCATTACATAGCTACGTGGTTAAAACATATTCAGACAACAGCAGGTGTGGCGGGTTCAGAACTTCCTGCTTTTGAATTGGAGGGAATGAATCGGTCCTAGAAAAGGACACAGATAGCTACACAGTGGAGATTTTATCATACCACTTATGTACAGTGTTTTCCTCAGACCAGGTTTAATGTTGCTTACACGCACACACCACGTACTATATTTTAAAATACAGCAAGCTAACTAGCTAGCTACAGCGGCATTCAGCTACGTAGCTAGCTAGCGCAGTCAAGTTAGGCTAAAATGGCAGAACATTAACGTATATGGCGCACGAAGTCATATTGCTTTTTTTCCAACTACTTACATTTTCCCTCCTGTACAACATTTGGGATCTGCTGTAATTCCACATTTTAAATGTGGTGCAGAAACATGTATTCATTGTCTGAGATGGTGACACTTAGTTTTAACGAGTGTTAGCTGGTGTTGTCTGTGTAGCTAAATGGCGTCATTCCATTGTTGTCAGCCGTTACTGCTAGCTAGCTAGCTACGTGCTTCCAGGGGCTACAATGTCAATATTACAGTCACAACACCACAGACCGACAACCCTGCCTGAACACTGGTCAAATACAACAGACCGACAACCCTGCCTGAACACTGGTCAAATACAACAGACCGACAACCCTGCCTGAACACTGGTCAAATACAACAGACCGACAACCCTGCCTGAACACTGGTCAAATACAACAGACCGACAACCCTGCCTGAACACTGGTCAAATACAACAGACCGACAACCCTGCCTGAACACTGGTCAAACACCACAGACCGACAACCCTGCCTGAACACTGGTCAAATACAACAGACCGACAACCCTGCCTGAACACTGGTCAAATACAACAGACCGACAACCCTGCCTGAACACTGGTCAAACACCACAGACCGACAACCCTGCCTGAACACTGGTCAAATACAACAGACCGACAACCCTGCCTGAACACTGGTCAAATACAACAGACCGACAACCCTGCCTGAACACTGGTCAAATACAACAGACCGACAACCCTGCCTGAACACTGGTCAAATACAACACTGAAGCCCCTATCCTCATGTCGTTAGACCAGTGACTCACCCTCCAGAAATGTCTCTGATCTGTAGAAATCCCCTTTCTGCGGTCACTTCCTTTCCCGTAGATCTGACGACGTTTCCGACCGAGAAGAAACCAAGTAGGGTTTTAGAAATTCCACTGTCTATAGTTCTCTATGGGGAAAGAACCATCAATGTATTAGTAATCATGATAATTCCATCCATAATGACAGGACATTTCATAGCAAAACGAAATAACGTTACATTTTTACATTTGAGTCATTTAGCAGACGCTCTTATCCAGAGCGACTTACAGTTAGTGAGTGCATACATTTTCATAATAAATGTAATAGTCCCTTATATAACGTGCTCCTCTGTAGCTCAGCTGGTAGATCACCGCGCTTGTAACGTCAGGGTAATGGGTTCGATCCCCGGGACCACCCATACGTAAAAATTTATGCACACATGACTGTAAGTCGCTTTGGATAAAAGCGTCTGCTAAATGCCATATTATTATTATTATAATAATATCACATGTTTTGGACCATAATTAATTACAGGATCAAACAACATTTTAATTTCAACAAGTTATACACACCAAGTTGTTTAAAATGTACAGTAGGCTTGGCTACAACATCCATTACAGGAAATGTATGCTTGTCCATGTATGGTTTTAATTTAGACCACATGATCGATCATATGACGGCGTGAATATGACAGCAGAGTAATAAAATGGTTAACTTACTTTTGTCCAACAGTTTTCAGGCAGATCACAGGGAGGAAAGAAGAGCTGAACTAGCGGCAGCCGAACCAGAAAGACCACATGTGGAACCTTACATTATGCTTATGACTCGACTGGCCTCCACACAAGGGGAATACCAGTTTGATTTGCAACGTGTTAAACCTTGTGGGTGGCTTAGTCAGATAATATGGTGCGAATGTGATATAGTGTAACATCTGCAACGTTAATGCAGGAACATTTTGATCGATGTTAACGTCATAGTCAACGGCCAGTTTACCTGTTGATGTTTTCCCAGTGGTGGAAAAAGTACCCAATTGTCATACTTGAGTAAAAGTAAAGATACCTTAATAGAAAATGACTCAAGTAAAAGTTAGTCACCCAGTAAAATACTACAAAAAGTAAATGGAATTAATACTTAAGTATCAAAAGTAAAAGTATACATCGATTTTCTTGTAGTTTTTTAAATTTACAGATAGCCAGGGGCACATGTAGTGTATGGAGATTATGACTTTGCTAATGTTTTCAAGTAGGAACCTGAGAGGATGTTTATTCGGGGGTGGCAGGTAGCTTAGTGGTTAAGAGCGTTGTGCCAGTAACCGAAAGGTCGCTGGTTCTAATCCCCGAGCCGACTAGGTGAAAAATCTGTCGATGTGCCCTTGAGCAAGGCACTTAACCCTAATTGCTCCTGTAAGTCGCTCTGGATAAGAGCGTCTGCTAAATGACGTAAATGTATTCAGTTTCAGAGGGAGTTGTTTTAGAGTGACGCCCCATAGAACAGAGGGAGTGTGTGTTGTAGACAGGGGATTGGACAGTAGAGGGAGCCACCCATATTTTGGGAAAGATTATAAGTACTGGGTTTGAACAAAGAACATTAGAGCGGACATTGTAATTTGGAAAACACTGCTCTCCGGGTGATCATGACATCTGTAAACTTATGCTGAAATCTTGTGATATGAATAAAACTTATGATCGAAGTTCAGTATAAGCGGACTCCTTTGTTTAACAGCATAATTAGCAACATTGACTCGACACTACACACACTCCAACACTCAGACATAATTTACAACACATAATTTACAAACAAGCATTTGCGTTTTGGGACAGATCGAAATTTACTGGGGGGAGGGGTGGTCCAAAATAGGGGAGGGTTGTCAAACTATTTTCTTTTGATTTGGGGAGGGTAGTGTGGTTTTTGGGGGGGGCACAGGGGAGGGTTGGGTGGTTTTTTGGGGGGCACAGGGGAGGGTTGGGGGGTTTTTTGGGGGGGCACAGGGGAGGGTTGGGTGGTTTTTGGGGGGCACAGGGGAGGGTTGGGTGGTTTTGGGGGGCACAGGGAGGGTTGGGTGGTTTTTGGGGGGCACAGGGGATGGTTGGGGGGGTTTTTTTGGGGGGCACAGGGGAGGGTTGGGTGGTTTTGGGGGGCACAGGGGAGGGTTGTGTGGTTTTTGGGGGGGCACAGGGGAGGGTAGTGCGTTTTTTCCCTGGTTTACATTAGCTCTTCTGTTCGTATTTTCCCTATAAACGATGACTTGACTTTTTATATTACCCTGATAAAGTTTAGAAACGTTTGTGAAGGTTTGGTTTGGTGTGGCTATTATTAACCTTTACCTACTGCAGGCTGTGATATGAAGGCAGGGCGCCCCGGGGCTCCAACTGACTCCTATGATATGACGGCAGGGTTTTTTGGGGGGGGCACAGGGGAGGGTTGCATGGTTTTTGGGGGGGCACAGGGGAGGGTTGTGTGGTTTTTGGGGGGCACAGGGGAGGGTTGTGTGGTTTTTGGGGGGGCACAGGGGAGGGTTGTGTGGTTTTTGGGGGGCACAGGGGAGGGTTGTGTGGTTTTTGGGGGGGCACAGGGGAGGGTTGTGTGGTTTTGGGGGGCACAGGGGAGGGTTGGGTGGTTTTTGGGGGGCACAGGGGAGGGTTGTGTGGTTTTTGGGGGGGGCACAGGGGGAGGGTTGTGTGGTTTTGGGGGGCACAGGGGAGGGTTGTGTGGTTTTTGGGGGGGCACAGGGGAGGGTTGTGTGGTTTTTGGGGGGCACAGGGGAGGGTAGTGCGTTTTTTCCCTGGTTTACATTAGCTCTTCTGTTCGTATTTTCCCTATAAACGATGACTTGACTTTTTATATTACCCTGATAAAGTTTAGAAACGTTTGTGAAGGTTTGGTTTGGTGTGGCTATTATTAACCTTTACCTACTGCAGGCTGTGATATGAAGGCAGGGCGCCCCGGGGCTCCAACTGACTCCTATGATATGACGGCAGGGCGCCCGGGGCTCCAACTGTTGAACTCCCACAGTTGAACTTGAGGTGAGGAAGACTGTTTCAGGCCCACCAGAGTTACTCATATAATATAACAATATAATGCTTGTCTTTATACACAATATTCTGATCGAATATTTACGAATTAGCCTCCTTCTGTACGTCTATAACAGATGCAGTTCCCATCTGACATAAATAAATGCATGTCGGTGTCGTAGCATGCCACTGGCATATCTCTATCTCTCTGGAGTTAGGCCTAAGGTTCTCTTCCTTTATATAGGCTATATATATATATATATACTGTATATTTATGAAAATGTTAATATCATACAGTGGAAACATTAGCCTATAGACCTATGCATGCAATACCCGGATACATGTAGTGCTCAAATCTCTGACAGCTGAACCGTGAGGTGGACAATTAGTTGTTTTAGGAAAGTTGCCTAAAAACCAATAAAAAATAGGCTATTAAGTTCTGCATATGCTACACATCGAAACACAAGTGATAGTGTTTTGGTAATTTGTTATAAGCTGTTTTAAGAACACGTAAATGTGGCTAATTTGGCCAACATGCCTGGTTTATTGATGGCGTTGGCTGCAACAGGTCAGATCTGAATGCATATGGATGTCCGGTAAATTTAAATCTTCCATGTCATGTTGTCCGGCGCCAAATTTTCCTACATTAAACTCTGAAATGGCATATTGTTTTTATTAAGATTTTAGAATATTTGCATGAAGATCTGTCAATTAGATGGAAACCTAGCTAGCACGCTAGTCCAGTGTCACTTTGATAATGCCTGCAAATCTATGTAATGTGTCTGTATCTATGTAATGTGTCTGTATCTCTGTAATGTGTCTGTATCTCTGTAATGTGTCTGTATCTATGTAATGTGTCTGTAATGTGTCTGTATCTCTGTAATGTGTCTGTATCTCTGTAATGTGTCTGTATCTCTGTAATGTGTCTGTATCTCTGTAAAGTGTCTGCATCTATGTAATGTGTCTGTATCTCTGTAATGTGTCTGTATCTCTGTAATGTGTCTATATAATGTGTCTGTATCTCTGTAATGTGTCTGTATCTCTGTAATGTGTCTGTATCTCTGTAATGTGTCTATATAATGTGTCTGTATCTCTGTAATGTGTCTGTATCTCTGTAATGTGTCTGTATCTCTGTAATGTGTCTGTGTCTATGTAATGTGTCTGTATCTCTGTAATGTGTCTGTATCTATGTAATGTGTCTGTCTGTAATGTGTCTGTATCTCTGTAATGTGTCTGTATCTCTGTAATGTGTCTGTATCTCTGTAATGTGTCTGTATCTCTGTAATGTGTCTGTAATGTGTCTGTATCTCTGTAATGTGTCTATATAATGTGTCAGTATCTCTGTAATGTGTCTGTATCTCTGTAATGTGTCTGTATCTCTGTAATGTGTCTGTATCTATGTAATGTGTCTGTATCTATGTAATGTGTCTGCATCTATGTAATGTGTCTATATCTATGTAATGTGTCTGTATCTCTGTAATGTGTCTGTATCTCTGTAATGTGTCTGTATCTCTGTAATGTGTCTGTATCTCTGTAATGTGTCTGTATCTCTGTAATGGGTCTGTATCTATGTAATGTGTCTGTATCTATGTAATGTGTCTGTCTGTAATGTGTCTGTATCTCTGTAATGTGTCTGTATCTATGTAATGTGTCTGTATCTATGTAATGTGTCTGTATCTATGTAATGTGTCTGTATCTATGTAATGTGTCTGTCTGTAATGTGTCTGTATCTCTGTAATGTGTCTGTAATGTGTCTGTATCTATGTAATGTGTCTGTCTGTAATGTGTCTGTATCTATGTAATGTGTCTGTCTATATAATGTGTCTGTATATCTGTAATGTGTCTGTATCTCTGTAATGTGTCTGTATCTCTGTAATGTGTCTGTATCTCTGTAATGTGTCTGTATCTATGTAATGTGTCTGTATCTATGTAATGTGTCTGTCTGTAATGTGTCTGTATCTCTGTAATGTGTCTGTATCTATGTAATGTGTCTGTATCTCTGTAATGTGTCTGTATCTATGTAATGTGTCTGTATCTCTGTAATGTGTCTGTATCTATGTAATGTGTCTGTATCTATGTAATGTGTCTGTATCTCTGTAATGTGTCTGTATCTCTGTAATGTGTCTGTATCTATGTAATGTGTCTGTATCTATGTAATGTGTCTGTATCTATGTAATGTGTCTGTATCTATGTAATGTGTCTGTATCTCTGTAATGTGTCTGTATCTATGTAATGTGTCTGTCTGTAATGTGTCTGTATCTATGTAATGTGTCTGTATCTCTGTAATGTGTCTGTATCTATGTAATGTGTCTGTATCTATGTAATGTGTCTGTCTGTAATGTGTCTGTATCTCTGTAATGTGTCTGTATCTCTGTAATGTGTCTGTATCTATGTAATGTGTCTGTAATGTGTCTGTATCTCTGTAATGTGTCTGTATCTCTGTAATGTGTCTGTAATGTGTCTGTATCTCTGTAATGTGTCTGTATCTCTGTAATGTGTCTGTATCTCTGTAATGTGTCTGTATCTCTGTAATGTGTCTGTATCTCTGTAATGTGTCTGTATCTCTGTAATGTGTATGTATCTATGTAATGTGTCTGTATCTATGTAATGTGTCTGTCTGTTATGTGTCTGTATCTCTGTAATGTGTCTGTATCTCTGTAATGTGTCTGTATCTCTGTAATGTGTCTGTATCTCTGTAATGTGTCTGTGTCTCTGTAATGTGTCTGTATCTCTGTAATGTGTCTATATAATGTGTCTGTATCTCTGTAATGTGTCTGTATCTCTGTAATGTGTCTGTATCTCTGTAATGTGTCTGTATCTACGTAATTGTTTATGTATTTATGTTAAAAATTGGGACCACAATGGAAATAAGTCCCCGACTTTGTTGTGTAATTCTTTAAATCATCTTTGTGTATCTATATGTATTTTTTTTACTGGGAAATAAAATAAATCCAAACTGTGCAGCGACCAATTGATGAATGGAAAGAGACATCTGTTACAAAACATCAAAAAGTTTAATGACATTTGGAGATCTGCTACAAGACCCTGGTGCTGCTACAAGACCCTGGTGCTGCTACAAGACCCTGGTGCTTGCCTACGGAGCTGTGAGGGGAACGGCACCTCCGTACCTTCGGGCTCTGATCAGTCCCTACACCCAAACGAGGGCATTGCGTTCATCCACCTCTGGCCTGCTGGCTCCCCTTCCTCTGCGGAAGCATAGTTCCCGCTCAGCCCAGTCAAAACTGCTCGCTGCTCTGGCACCCCAATGGTGGAACAAGCTCCCTCACGACGCCAAGACAGCGAAGTCACTCACCACCTTCCGGAGACACTTGAAACCCCACCTCTTTAAGGAATACCTGGGATAGGATAAAGTAATCCTTCTACCCCTCCCTTACCCCAACCCCCATTGTAATTGTAAAGTGGTGATCCCACTGGCTATAAGGTGAATGCACCAATTTGTAAGTCGCTCTGGATAAGAGCGTCTGCTAAATGACGTAAATGTAAATGTAAATGAGATTGTCAAGCCAAGCACTGGCAAAGAAACCTGTTGGTGGAAAATGTGTTGCATACTGTACCAGTCAAAAGTTTGGACACACCTACTCATTCAAGAGTTTTTCTTTATTTTTACTATTTTCTACATTGTAGAATAATAGTGAAGACATCAAAACTATGAAATAACACATATGGAATCATGTAGTAACCAAAAAAGTGTTAAACAAATCAAAATATATTTTAGATTTTAGATTCTTCAAAGTAGCCATCCTTTGCCTTGATGACAGCTTTGCACACTCTTGGCATTCTCTCAACCAGCTTCACCTGGAATGATTTTCCAACAGTCTTGAAGGAGTTCCCACATATGATGAGCACTTGTTGGCTGCTTTTCCTTCACTCTGCGGTCCGACTCAACCCAAACCATCTCAATTGGGTTGAGGTCGGTGGATTGTGGAGGCCAGGTCATCTGATGCAGCTCTCCATCACTCTCCTTCTTGGTCAAATAGCCCTTACACAGCCTGGAGGTGTGTTGGGTCATTGTCCTGTTGAAAAACGAATTATAGTCCCACTAAGCCCAAACCAGATGGGATGGCATATCGCTGCAGAATGCTGTGGTAGCCATGCTGGTTAAGTGTGCCTTGAATTCTAAATAAATCACAGACAGTGTCACCAGCAAAGCACCCCCACACCCTCACACCTCCTCCATGCTTCTCGGTGGGAACCACACATGCAGAGATCATCCGTTCACCTACTCTGCGTCTCACAAAGACGCGGCAGTTGGAACCAAAAATATCAAATTTGGACTCATCAGACCAAAGGACAGATTTCCACCGGTCTAATGTCCATTGCTCGTGTTTCTTGGCCCAAGCAAGTCTCTTCTTCTTATTGGTGTCCTTTAGTAGTGGTTTCTTTGCAGTAATTCAACCAAGAAGGCCTGATTCACACAGTCCCCACTGAACAGTTGATGTTGAGATATGTTGGTGACTTGAACTCTGTGAGGCATTTATTTGGGCTACAATTTCTGAGGCTGGTAACTCTAATGAACTAATCCTCTGCAGCAGCGAGAACTCTGGGTCTTCCATTCCTGTGGCGGTCCTCATGAGAGACAGTTTCAACATAGCGCTTGATGGTTTTTGCGACTGCACTTGAAGAAACTTTAAAAGATGTTGAGATGTGTCTATTACAGAGATACAGACACATTGCAAATTGGAGTGGGTCTAGGGTTTCCTAGTCCCCACAGTGACTGTAAGTAAGCATTTCACTGTAAGGTCTACACCTGTTGTATTCGGCACATGTGGCAAATAACATTTTATTTTATTTTATTTTATGAATCCCGGAACATATTTCAGTCTGTGCCAGGCACATGCCAACATTAATAATGAATCATGTAAATCATGCTTATATGACTTGTTTGTATATAAGGACTGGAAGGGAACGCCCTTTTCAGAGTTTTCATCAAGCTTGGATTGATTTTTGTGAACCTCTCCGGCCATGATAATAAAGACTGATTAATTTATATTGAGTTTGAGTAGTGAACTTCCACGACAACTTTGGCGTCAACAAACAGGATGTTTGTTCCTCTCAACGTGATCCATCAGTGAAGGTCTGAGAGGGAACACCAGTGGAGCATTCTTGGGGTAGACGTAAGGGGACATTCCCGTCTCACTAAATGAAGGACGAGGACCCGCCCATAACAGACCTTCACTGTGGGATGCGTCTGGGAGAAAACAAAACATCTACGAAACCTAGAAGGACAACTCAACTGATTTCAGTTAGAAGGACAACTCAACTGATTTCAGTTAGAAGGACAACTCAACTGATTTCAGTTAGAAGGACAACTCAACTGATTTCAGTAAGTCAATTTAAATGAATTTGTATGAAAATAAAAATTAATAATAAAACCAAGAAAACTAAATATAAAAATGAAGTAAGGTACCATAGTCTTAGGAGAAGGCTACAGCTAGTCTTAGGAGAAGGCTACAGCTAGTCTCAGGAGAAGGCTACAGCTAGTCTCAGGAGAAGGCTACAGCTAGTCTCAGGAGAAGGCTACAGCTAGTCTCAGGAGAAGGCTACAGCTAGTCTTAGGAGAAGGCTACAGCTAGTCTTAGGAGAAGGCTACAGCTAGTCTTAGGAGAAGGCTACAGCTAGTCTTAGGAGAAGGCTACAGCTAGTCTCAGGAGAAGGCTAGAGCTAGTCTTAGGAGAAGGCTACAGCTAGTCTCAGGAGAAGGCTACAGCTAGTCTTAAGAAGGCTACAGCTAGTCTTAGGAGATGGCTACAGCTAGTCTTAGGAGAAGGCTACAGCTAGTCTCAGGAGAAGGCTAGAGCTAGTCTTAGGAGAAGGCTAGAGCTAGTCTTAGGAGAAGGCTACAGCTAGTCTTAGGAGAAGGCTACAGCTAGTCTCAGGAGAAGGCTAGAGCTAGTCTTAGGAGAAGGCTACAGCTAGTCTCAGGAGAAGGCTACAGCTAGTCTTAGGAGAAGGCTACAGCTAGTCTTAGGAGAAGGCTACAGCTAGTCTTAGGAGAAGGCTACAGCTAGTCTCAGGAGAAGGCTACAGCTAGTCTTAGGAGAAGGCTACAGCTAGTCTTAGGAGAAGGCTACAGCTAGTCTCAGGAGAAGGCTACAGCTAGTCTCAGGAGAAGGCTACAGCTAGTCTTAGGAGAAGGCTACAGCTAGTCTTAGGAGAAGGCTACAGCTAGTCTCAGGAGAAGGCTACAGCTAGTCTCTGTCATGAGCCCTCTCACTCCACCGGGTTACCACCTTAATGTGTTTCCACTATCTTCCACTCTGCTCATCTCTCTCTCTCTACTCAGCCTAACGAGCTCCACCTGTTCCTGCTCTGCTCGGCTCTAATTACTCTGCCAGCTGCGCTGCATTACCCACTAACCTCTCCCAGTATTTAAAGTCCCGTCTTTCAGCTCTCCTTTGTCAGATCGTCTGCAAAGCTCACACCCGGAACCTGTGTGCTCGCGCTTCTGGCTCACCCTTGTTTTGTGACCCCGGACCTGCCTGATTCTTGGATACTCTTCTGCCCCAGGAAAACCAGACCTGCTCTCTGCCATTACGACTCCTGACTACTCTTCGACCCCGGTAACTCTGACCAGCCTTCTGCCTTGCTACAACGTATTTGGATTTCCCTTGAACTGTACTTCTGCCTTGTTTCATCCGCCCGTTGTGTCTGTGTTTCCTCCCCCCAGGACTTCTGGACCACCAACCACCGGCGTCATCGGACGCATCGCTGCCACTGGGGGGGCACAGACCCAGCACATTGGACGGGATAACCCCTGGAGCCTTCACTCACTCCCCTACTTCCCCTTTTCCCTTAAGTTTTAATAAACTTTCTGGTGTGACGCAATTGTGGTCCTCTTGTCGTCTGTCTGAACCGTGACAGTACGATCCGACCATCATGGACTCAGCGCACACTTCCCCCGACATGGAAACCGAAGAACCTGAGCAACCCACCGCCATGCTACGCCTGGAACACACTGAGAGAGAGCTAGGTCGCATGAGCGGCGACATCACCTCTCTGCTTCAGGTCGGCCACCAACAGCATCAGCAGTTCCAGCAGCACCAGCAGCAGTCCCAGCAGCAGCAACAACAACTCGCCAGGATCATCCAACTCCTCACCAACCTTACCCCAGCCAGTCTGCCCACCAGCCCTGCCTCCGAGTTACCTGCCCCGGTCATTTCAGCCGCTGCCCCGGAACCCAAGATTGGAAACCCCGAGCGGTTCAACGGCGATTCTACCCAGGTCCGGCCATTCCTGACTAGCTGCCGACTTCAGTTCTCCTTGCAGCCAAGGACCTTCGCCACGGAGGGGGCTAGGGTCGGGTATGCCATCACTCACCTGACGGGCCGAGCTCGACTCTGGGGAACAGCAGAGTTCGAACGTCAAACCCCCCGCATGTGCAACCTTCGACCTGTTTGCTGAGGAGATGCTGAAGGTGTTTGACCTGGATTCACCAACCGCAGAGGCGTCTCGTGAACTGTTCAGTATTCGACAAGGCAGACGTACAGTCGCAGACCATTCCATCGACTTCCGAACCCTGGCAAGACGAAGTTCTTGGAACACACCATCGTTGGTGGACGCGTTCTTCCATAGCTTGGCTGACTATATCAAGGACGAGTTGGTCTCCCATGAACTGCCTTCCACTCTTGATGAAGCCATCGCACTGACTGTCCGGATCGACAGAAGGATACAGACCCGTCGCCGTGAGAGGGGGCGCCAAGGTCCACCAACTACCGGCATTCGGAGAGATCCGACTGGGCTCCCTGTCAGCTACTGCCACTCACCCAAGTCAGCTTGATCAGTCTGAGCCTATGGAGATTGGGCGAGCCTCTCTCACTCCTGCAGAGCGCCAGCGCCGCTTCACCTCAAACCTCTGCCTCTATTGTGGAGGTGATGGACATCGTGTGGTAACCTGCCCTTTAAAAGCCGAAGCTCACCGGGCATAGGGGGAGTCCGGTTGAGCTCAATGACCATCCAGTCCTCCGACCGCAAACCCCTTGCTGCAAGTTCACCTCCGCCTCTCTGACTCTACTCACACCCTGGCTGCTCTGGTGGATTCTGGCGCCGAAGCCAACATAATGGACATCAAGCTGGCACGCCAACTGGGACTGGAGAACCTCCGTTTGACACCTCCTATTCCTGCCCGGGCACTGGACGGACACTTACTCGGATCGGTCACTCATGTCACGGCCCCGGTCTTGATGGGTCTGTCCGGAACCATCAAGAGACTATCCAGTTTCACCTGCTCCCCTCTCCAGGCCAACCCCTCATCCTGGGTTACCCATGGCTCCGCCGGCACAACCCTCAGCTCGACTGGGTGACCGGGGTGATCAGGGAGTGGGGAGAGGACTGCCACCGAACCTGCCTGCTTGCTGCCGCACTACCCCCTCGGCCAGTACCTACTAACTCCGCCCTGACCTCTCCCATGTCCCAGAATGCTACCATGGTCTCAGAGAAGTGTTTAACAAAGCAAGAGCCACATCTCTGCCCCCTCACCGACCGCACGACTGTGCCATCGACCTCCTCCCTGGAACAGCCCCTCCAAGGGGCCGTCTTTATTCGTTGTCTGCTCCTGAAAGAAGGTCCATGGAGGACTACATCAATGACTCTCTGTCCACAGGATTGATCCGTTCATCTTCATCTCCGGCTGGTGCTGGCTTCTTCTTTGTGGGGAAGAGGGACGGATCTCTTCGCCCTGCATCGACTACAGGGGACTCAACGACATCACAGTGAAAAACCGTTACCCTCTCCCTCTGCTCACCTCTGCTTTTGAGTTGCTCCAGGGAGCCACTGTTTTTACCAAGTTGGATCTCAGAAACGCTTACCACCTAGTGCGGATCCGGGAGGGAGATGAATGGAAGACCGCATTCAATACACCAACAGGCCACTACGAGTATCTGGTTATGCCTTTTGGCCTCACCAATGCTCCTGCTGTGTTCCAGGCTCTAGTGAATGATGTACTGCGGGACATGTTAAACAAGTTTGTCTTCGTTTACCTGGATGACATCTTAATCTACTCCAGAAACCTGTCTGAACACACCCGCCATGTCCAGCAAGTCCTTCATCGTCTTCTGGAGAATTCCCTCTACGCCAAGGCAGAGAAATGTGAGTTTCACGTCAAGACAGTGGCCTTCCTGGGGTACATAGTGGCAGAGGGAAGTATCCAAATGGATCCTGCCAAAGTATCAGCAGTCACGTCATGGCCAGTTCCGGAGAACAGAAAGAAGCTGCAACAGTTTCTGGGGTTTGCTAACTTCTATAGAAAGTTTATCCGGAACTACAGTACCGTTGCTGCCCCTCTCACTGCTCTAACCAGCACCAAGCAACCCTTCACCTGGACCCCAGCAGCCGACAAGGCCTTCAGTACCCTCAAGGTAAGGTTCACCTCCGCTCCCATCCTCCAGATGCCTGACGTGGACCGGCAATTCATTGTGGAGGTGGACGCCTCGGATGTGGGAGTTGGTGCTGTGATTTCTCAGTGGGCTGCGGAGGATAGGAAGCTCCATCCCTGTGCCTTTTTCTCACGTCGGTTGTCCCCCTCTGAGTGCAATTACGACATAGGGAACCGAGAGCTGCTGGCTGTGAAGCTTGCCTTGGAGGAGTGGCGTCACTGGCTGGAGGGGTCCACCATTCCATTTCTCGTTTGGACCGATCATAAGAACTTGGAGTACATCCGCACGGCCAAACGGTTGAACTCCAGGCAGTCCCGCTGGGCCCTGTTCTTCACCAGGTTTAATTTCACTCTGTCATACCGGCCTGGATCACGCAACACCAAGCCAGACGCCCTCTCCCGTCAATTCCAGAAGGATGACAACCCCTCCAAGGATCCTGTGTCGATTCTGCCAAGTCCCTGCATCGTAGCAGCTCTGACCTGGGCTGTTGAGGAACAGGTGCTGGAAGCTCTCCGTAACCAGCCCGGTCCCAGCACTTGCCCAGCTGACCGCCTTTTTGTCCCCCGAAAACCTAAGGTCCCAGGTCGTTCAGTGGGGACATGACTCCCGCCTAGCTTGTCACCCTGGCTCCACCCGCACTTACAACCTGCTCGCCCAGAGGTTCTGGTGGCCCGCTCTGAGAAAGGATGTACGGGAATTCGTCCAAGCCTGCCCCATCTGCAACCAACACAAGTCGTCCTGCCAGCCCCCCAGCCGGATTGCTGCAGCCCCTGCCTGTGCCCAGACGTCCCTGGTCTCACATCGCCCTTGACTTTGTCACGGGGCTGCCCCCTTCAAGGGGCAAGACCGTCATTCTCACCATAGTTGACCGATTCAGCAAGATGGCACACTTCATTCCCCTCCCCAAGCTCCCAACCGCCAAGGAGACCGCCCAGGTGGTCCTGGAACACGTCTTCCGGATCCACGGACTGCCAAAGGATGTAGTTTCTGACCGTGGTCCACAATTCTCCTCCGCTTTTTGGAAGGAGTTCTGTCACCTGCTGGGAGCCACAGTCAGTCTGACTTCCGGATTCCATCCCCAATCCAATGGGCAGTCAGAGCGGGCAAATCAGGAGCTCGAGAAGGCACTGCGATGCATGACTTCACGCAACCCCCCACTCCTGGTCGCAGCAATTGACATGGGTGGAGTACGCACACAATTCTCTGACCTGCTCTGCCATCGGTATGTCCCCTTTCCAATGTGTTTATGGATACCAGCCTCCTCTATTTGCCAGTCAGGAAGGGGAGGTTACTTGCCCATCTGCACTTGCGTTTGCCCGTCGATGTCGCCGCACCTGGTCACAGGCCCGAGCCACACTTCTCAGATCCGTTGCCAGCTACACTACCGGGGCCAACCGTCGGAGAATCCCTGCTCCCACCTACCATGTTGGTCAAAGGGTGTGGTTGTCATCAAGGAACCTGCCACTCAGGGTGGAGTCGCAGAAGTTGGCACCTCGGTTCATTGGCCCATTCCCTATCATAAGAGTGATTAGCCCAACTGCTGTCCGGCTCCAACTGCCTAATTCCATGAGGGTGCACCCCACTTTCCATGTGTCTAAGATTAAGCCCATTCATGAGAGTCCGCTGGTCCCTGCTGCGCCTTGTCCTCCTCCTCCACGGCTCGTCGATGGTGGTCTGGTTTACACCGTCCGCCGCCTGCTTCGGTCCAGACGGAGGGGTAGGGGTCTCCAGTACCTCATTGACTGGGAGGGCTATGGACCTGAGGAAAGGACCTGGGTGCCAGCTAGTCGGATTGTGGATAGGACTCTCATCACCGCCTTCCACCAACGGCATCCTGATCAACCTGCAATCCGTAGGGGCCGCCCCAGAGGGATCCCTAACCGTCCTGCCCGCTCGGCTTCCTGTCCTGTGCCTGATCCTGTCTCGGGACCTGTCCCATCTCCCCGACCACGGCCCTCCGGCTTCCTCCGAGGATGAGGGCGTTCGCTCGGGACCGTTCGGAGGAGTTCCTAGCCCTCCTCCGGCTCCCCTCCTCCCGCCCGGCGTGGTGTTGCTCTTGGGACTTCTGGGGCCGTCCCTTGGGGGGTTCTGTCATGAGCCCTCTCACTCCACCGGGTTACCACCTTAATGTGTTTCCACTATCTTCCACTCTGCTCATCTCTCTCTCTCTACTCAGCCTAACGAGCTCCACCTGTTCCTGCTCTGCTCGGCTCTAATTACTCTGCCAGCTGCGCTGCATTACCCACTAACCTCTCCCAGTATTTAAAGTCCCGTCTTTCAGCTCTCCTTTGTCAGATCGTCTGCAAAGCTCACACCCGCGAACCTGTGTGCTCGCGCTTCTGGCTCACCCTTGTTTTGTGACCCCGGACCTGCCTGATTCTTGGATACTCTTCTGCCCCAGGAAAACCAGACCTGCTCTCTGCCATTACGACTCCTGACTACTCTTCGACCCCCGGTAACTCTGACCAGCCTTCTGCCTTGCTACAACGTATTTGGATTTCCCTTGAACTGTACTTCTGCCTTGTTTCATCCGCCCCGTTGTGTCTGTGTTTCCTCCCCCCCCAGGACTTCTGGACCACCAACCACCGGCGTCATCGGACGCATCGCTGCCACTGGGGGGGGGCACAGACCCAGCACATTGGACGGGATAACCCCTGGAGCCTTCACTCACTCCCTACTTCCCTTTTCCCTTAAGTTTTAATAAACTTTCTGGTGTGACGCAATTGTGGTCCTCTTGTCGTCTGTCTGAACCGTGACAGTCTCAGGAGAAGGCTACAGCTAGTCTCAGGAGAAGGCTACAGCTAGTCTTAGGAGAAGGCTACAGCTAGTCTTAGGAGAAGGCTACAGCTAGTCTTAGGAGAAGGCTACAGCTAGTCTTAGGAGAAGGCTACAGCTAGTCTCAGGAGAAGGCTACAGCTAGTCTCAGGAGAAGGCTACAGCTAGTCTTAGGAGAAGGCTACAGCTAGTCTCAGGAGAAGGCTACAGCTAGTCTCAGGAGAAGGCTACAGCTAGTCTTAGGAGAAGGCTACAGCTAGTCTCAGGAGAAGGCTACAGCTAGTCTTAGGAGAAGGCTACAGCTAGTCTTAGGAGAAGGCTACAGCTAGTCTCAGGAGAAGGCTAGAGCTAGTCTTAGGAGAAGGCTACAACTAGTCTCAGGAGAAGGCTACAGCTAGTCTTAGGAGAAGGCTACAGCTAGTCTTAGGAGAAGGCTACAGCTAGTCTTAGGAGAAGGCTACAGCTAGTCTCAGGAGAAGGCTACAGCTAGTCTTAGGAGAAGGCTACAGCTAGTCTTAGGAGAGGGCTACAGCTAGTCTCAGGAGAAGGCTACAGCTAGTCTCAGGAGAAGGCTACAGCTAGTCTTAGGAGAAGGCTACAGCTAGTCTTAGGAGAAGGCTACAGCTAGTCTCAGGAGAAGGCTACAGCTAGTCTCAGGAGAAGGCTACAGCTAGTCTCAGGAGAAGGCTACAGCTAGTCTTAGGAGAAGGCTACAGCTAGTCTTAGGAGAAGGCTACAGCAAGTCTTAGGAGAAGGCTACAGCTAGTCTTAGGAGAAGGCTACAGCTAGTCTCAGGAGAAGGCTACAGCTAGTCTCAGGAGAAGGCTACAGCTAGTCTTAGGAGAAGGCTACAGCTAGTCTCAGGAGAAGGCTACAGCTAGTCTTAGGAGAAGGCTACAGCTAGTCTCAGGAGAAGGCTACAGCTAGTCTTAGGAGAAGGCTACAGCTAGTCTTAGGAGAAGGCTAGAGCTAGTCTTAGGAGAAGGCTACAGCTAGTCTCAGGAGAAGGCTACAGCTAGTCTTAGGAGAAGGCTACAGCTAGTCTTAGGAGAGGGCTACAGCTAGTCTTAGGAGAAGGCTACAGCTAGTCTTAGGAGAAGGCTACAGCTAGTCTTAGGAGAAGGCTAGAGCTAGTCTTAGGAGAAGGCTACAGCTAGTCTCAGGAGAAGGCTACAGCTAGTCTTAAGAAGGCTACAGCTAGACTTAGGAGATGGCTACAGCTAGTCTTAGGAGAAGGCTACAGCTAGTCTCAGGAGAAGGCTAGAGCTAGTCTTAGGAGAAGGCTAGAGCTAGTCTTAGGAGAAGGCTACAGCTAGTCTTAGGAGAAGGCTACAGCTAGTCTCAGGAGAAGGCTAGAGCTAGTCTTGGAGAAGGCTACAGCTAGTCTCAGGAGAAGGCTACAGCTAGTCTTAGGAGAAGGCTACAGCTAGTCTTAGGAGAAGGCTACAGCTAGTCTTAGGAGAAGGCTACAGCTAGTCTCAGGAGAAGGCTACAGCTAGTCTTGGGAGAAGGCTACAGCTAGTCTTAGGAGAAGGCTACAGCTAGTCTCAGGAGAAGGCTACAGCTAGTCTCAGGAGAAGGCTACAGCTAGTCTTAGGAGAAGGCTACAGCTAGTCTTAGGAGAAGGCTACAGCTAGTCTCAGGAGAAGGCTACAGCTAGTCTCAGGAGAAGGCTACAGCTAGTCTCAGGAGAAGGCTACAGCTAGTCTTAGGAGAAGGCTACAGCTAGTCTTAGGAGAAGGCTACAGCTAGTCTTAGGAGAAGGCTACAGCTAGTCTTAGGAGAAGGCTACAGCTAGTCTCAGGAGAAGGCTACAGCTAGTCTCAGGAGAAGGCTACAGCTAGTCTTAGGAGAAGGCTACAGCTAGTCTCAGGAGAAGGCTACAGCTAGTCTTAGGAGAAGGCTACAGCTAGTCTCAGGAGAAGGCTACAGCTAGTCTTAGGAGAAGGCTACAGCTAGTCTCAGGAGAAGGCTACAGCTAGTCTTAGGAGAAGGCTACAGCTAGTCTCAGGAGAAGGCTACAGCTAGTCTTAGGAGAAGGCTACAGCTAGTCTCAGGAGAAGGCTACAGCTAGTCTTAGGAGAAGGCTACAGCTAGTCTTAGGAGAAGGCTACAGCTAGTCTTAGGAGAAGGCTACAGCTTGTCTTAGGAGAAGGCTACAGCTAGTCTCAGGAGAAGGCTACAGCTAGTCTTAGGAGAAGGCTACAGCTAGTCTCAGGAGAAGGCTACAGCTAGTCTCAGGAGAAGGCTACAGCTAGTCTTAGGAGAAGGCTACAGCTAGTCTCAGGAGAAGGCTAGAGCTAGTCTTAGGAGAAGGCTACAGCTAGTCTCAGAAGAAGGCTACAGCTAGTCTTAGGAGAAGGCTACAGCTAGTGTTAGGAGAAGGCTACAGCTAGTCTCAGGAGAAGGCTACAGCTAGTCTTAGGAGAAGGCTACAGCTAGTCTCAGGAGAAGGCTACAGCGAGTCTTAGGAGAAGGCTACAGCTAGTCTTAGGAGAAGGCTAGAGCTAGTCTTAGGAGAAGGCTACAGCTAGTCTCAGGAGAAGGCTACAGCTAGTCTTAGGAGAAGGCTACAGCTAGTCTTAGGAGAGGGCTACAGCTAGTCTTAGGAGAAGGCTACAGCTAGTCTTAGGAGAAGGCTACAGCTAGTCTCAGGAGAAGGCTACAGCTAGTCTTAGGAGAAGGCTACAGCTAGTCTTAGGAGAAGGCTACAGCTAGTCTTAGGAGAAGGCTACAGCTAGTCTTAGGAGAAGGCTACAGCTAGTCTCAGGAGAAGGCTACAGCTAGTCTTAGGAGAAGGCTACAGCTAGTCTCAGGAGAAGGCTACAGCTAGTCTCAGGAGAAGGCTACAGCTAGTCTCAGGAGAAGGCTACAGCTAGTCTCAGGAGAAGGCTACAGCTAGTCTTAGGAGAATGCTACAGCTAGTCTTAGGAGAAGGCTACAGCTAGTCTCAGGAGAAGGCTACAGCTAGTCTCAGGAGAAGGCTACAGCTAGTCTTAGGAGAAGGCTACAGCTAGTCTCAGGAGAAGGCTACAGCTAGTCTTAGGAGAAGGCTACAGCTAGTCTCAGGAGAAGGCTACAGCTAGTCTCAGGAGAAGGCTACAGCTAGTCTTAGGAGAAGGCTACAGCTAGTCTCAGGAGAAGGCTACAGCTAGTCTTAGGAGAAGGTTACAGCTAGTCTCAGGAGAAGGCTACAGCTAGTCTTAGGAGAAGGCTACAGTTAGTCTTAGGAGAAGGCTACAGCTAGTCTTAGGAGAAGGCTACAGCTAGTCTTAGGAGAAGGCTACAGCTAGTCTTAGGAGAAGGCTACAGCTAGTCTTAGGAGAAGGCTACAGCTAGTCTTAGGAGAAGGCTACAGCTAGTCTCAGGAGAAGGCTACAGCTAGTCTTAGGAGAAGGCTACAGCTAGTCTCAGGAGAAGGCTACAGCTAGTCTTAGGAGAAGGCTACAGCTAGTCTTAGGAGAAGGCTAGAGCTAGTCTTAGGAGAAGGCTACAGCTAGTCTCAGGAGAAGGCTACAGCTAGTCTTAAGAAGGCTACAGCTAGTCTTAGGAGATGGCTACAGCTAGTCTTAGGAGAAGGCTACAGCTAGTCTCAGGAGAAGGCTAGAGCTAGTCTTAGGAGAAGGCTAGAGCTAGTCTTAGGAGAAGGCTACAGCTAGTCTCAGGAGAAGGCTAGAGCTAGTCTTAGGAGAAGGCTACAGCTAGTCTCAGGAGAAGGCTACAGCTAGTCTTAGGAGAAGGCTACAGCTAGTCTTAGGAGAAGGCTACAGCTAGTCTTAGGAGAAGGCTACAGCTAGTCTCAGGAGAAGGCTACAGCTAGTCTTAGGAGAAGGCTACAGCTAGTCTTAGGAGAAGGCTACAGCTAGTCTCAGGAGAAGGCTACAGCTAGTCTCAGGAGAAGGCTACAGCTAGTCTTAGGAGAAGGCTACAGCTAGTCTTAGGAGAAGGCTACAGCTAGTCTCAGGAGAAGGCTACAGCTAGTCTCAGGAGAAGGCTACAGCTAGTCTCAGGAGAAGGCTACAGCTAGTCTCAGGAGAAGGCTACAGCTAGTCTTAGGAGAAGGCTACAGCTAGTCTTAGGAGAAGGCTACAGCTAGTCTTAGGAGAAGGCTAGAGCTAGTCTTAGGAGAAGGCTACAGCTAGTCTCAGGAGAAGGCTACAGCTAGTCTTAGAGAAGGCTACAGCTAGTCTCAGGAGATGGCTACAGCTAGTCTTAGGAGAAGGCTACAGCTAGTCTCAGGAGAAGGCTAGAGCTAGTCTTAGGAGAAGGCTAGAGCTAGTCTTAGGAGAAGGCTACAGCTAGTCTTAGGAGAAGGCTACAGCTAGTCTCAGGAGAAGGCTACAGCTAGTCTTAGGAGAAGGCTACAGCTAGTCTCAGGAGAAGGCTACAGCTAGTCTTAGGAGAAGGCTACAGCTAGTCTTAGGAGAAGGCTACAGCTAGTCTTAGGAGAAGGATACAGCTTGTCTTAGGAGAAGGCTACAGCTAGTCTCAGGAGAAGGCTACAGCTAGTCTTAGGAGAAGGCTACAGCTAGTCTCAGGAGAAGGCTACAGCTAGTCTTAGGAGAAGGCTACAGCTAGTGTTAGGAGAAGGCTACAGCTAGTCTCAGGAGAAGGCTACAGCTAGTCTTAGGAGAAGGCTACAGCTAGTCTCAGGAGAAGGCTACAGCTAGTCTTAGGAGAAGGCTACAGCTAGTCTTAGGAGAAGGCTAGAGCTAGTCTTAGGAGAAGGCTACAGCTAGTCTCAGGAGAAGGCTACAGCTAGTCTTAGGAGAAGGCTACAGCTTTAGGAGAGGCTCAGCTAGTCTTAGGAGAAGGCTACAGCTAGTCTTAGGAGAAGGCTACAGCTAGTCTCAGGAGAAGGCTACAGCTAGTCTTAGGAGAAGGCTACAGCTAGTCTTAGGAGAAGGCTACAGCTAGTCTTAGGAGAAGGCTACAGCTAGTCTTAGGAGAAGGCTACAGCTAGTCTTAGGAGAAGGCTACAGCTAGTCTCAGGAGAAGGCTACAGCTAGTCTCAGGAGAAGGCTACAGCTAGTCTTAGGAGAAGGCTACAGCTAGTCTCAGGAGAAGGCTACAGCTAGTCTTAGGAGAAGGCTACAGCTAGTCTCAGGAGAAGGCTACAGCTAGTCTTAGGAGAAGGCTACAGCTAGTCTTAGGAGAAGGCTAGAGCTAGTCTTAGGAGAAGGCTACAGCTAGTCTCAGGAGAAGGCTACAGCTAGTCTTAGGAGAAGGCTACAGCTAGTCTTAGGAGAGGGCTACAGCTAGTCTTAGGAGAAGGCTACAGCTAGTCTTAGGAGAAGGCTACAGCTAGTCTTAGGAGAAGGCTACAGCTAGTCTTAGGAGAAGGCTACAGCTAGTCTCAGGAGAAGGCTACAGCTAGTCTTAGGAGAAGGCTACAGCTAGTCTTAGGAGAAGGCTACAGCTAGTCTCAGGAGAAGGCTACAGCTAGTCTCAGGAGAAGGCTACAGCTAGTCTTAGGAGAAGGCTAGAGCTAGTCTTAGGAGAAGGCTACAGCTAGTCTTAGGAGAAGGCTACAGCTAGTCTCAGGAGAAGGCTACAGCTAGTCTTAGGAGAAGGCTACAGCTAGTCTCAGGAGAAGGCTACAGCTAGTCTTAGGAGAAGGCTACAGCTAGTCTTAGGAGAAGGCTACAGCTAGTCTTAGGAGAAGGCTACAGCTAGTCTCAGGAGAAGGCTACAGCTAGTCTTAGGAGAAGGCTACAGCTAGTCTTAGGAGAAGGCTACAGCTAGTCTCAGGAGAAGGCTACAGCTAGTCTCAGGAGAAGGCTACAGCTAGTCTTAGGAGAAGGCTACAGCTAGTCTTAGGAGAAGGCTACAGCTAGTCTCAGGAGAAGGCTACAGCTAGTCTCAGGAGAAGGCTACAGCTAGTCTCAGGAGAAGGCTACAGCTAGTCTTAGGAGAAGGCTACAGCTAGTCTCAGGAGAAGGCTACAGCTAGTCTTAGGAGAAGGCTACAGCTAGTCTTAGGAGAAGGCTACAGCTAGTCTCAGGAGAAGGCTACAGCTAGTCTCAGGAGAAGGCTACAGCTAGTCTTAGGAGAAGGCTACAGCTAGTCTCAGGAGAAGGCTACAGCTAGTCTTAGGAGAAGGCTACAGCTAGTCTCAGGAGAAGGCTACAGCTAGTCTTAGGAGAAGGCTACAGCTAGTCTCAGGAGAAGGCTACAGCTAGTCTTAGGAGAAGGCTACAGCTAGTCTCAGGAGAAGGCTACAGCTAGTCTTAGGAGAAGGCTACAGCTAGTCTCAGGAGAAGGCTACAGCTAGTCTTAGGAGAAGGCTACAGCTAGTCTTAGGAGAAGGCTACAGCTAGTCTTAGGAGAAGGCTACAGCTAGTCTTAGGAGAAGGCTACAGCTAGTCTCAGGAGAAGGCTACAGCTAGTCTTAGGAGAAGGCTACAGCTAGTCTCAGGAGAAGGCTACAGCTAGTCTCAGGAGAAGGCTACAGCTAGTCTTAGGAGAAGGCTACAGCTAGTCTCAGGAGAAGGCTACAGCTAGTCTTAGGAGAAGGCTACAGCTAGTCTCAGGAGAAGGCTACAGCTAGTCTTAGGAGAAGGCTACAGCTAGTGTTAGGAGAAGGCTACAGCTAGTCTCAGGAGAAGGCTACAGCTAGTCTTAGGAGAAGGCTACAGCTAGTCTCAGGAGAAGGCTACAGCTAGTCTTAGGAGAAGGCTACAGCTAGTCTTAGGAGAAGGCTAGAGCTAGTCTTAGGAGAAGGCTACAGCTAGTCTCAGGAGAAGGCTACAGCTAGTCTTAGGAGAAGGCTACAGCTAGTCTTAGGAGAAGGCTACAGCTAGTCTTAGGAGAAGGCTACAGCTAGTCTCAGGAGAAGGCTACAGCTAGTCTCAGGAGAAGGCTACAGCTAGTCTTAGGAGAAGGCTACAGCTAGTCTTAGGAGAAGGCTACAGCTAGTCTTAGGAGAAGGCTACAGCTAGTCTTAGGAGAAGGCTACAGCTAGTCTTAGGAGAAGGCTACAGCTAGTCTTAGGAGAAGGCTACAGCTAGTCTTAGGAGAAGGCTACAGCTAGTCTTAGGAGAAGGCTACAGCTAGTCTCAGGAGAAGGCTACAGCTAGTCTTAGGAGAAGGCTACAGCTAGTCTCAGGAGAAGGCTACAGCTAGTCTTAGGAGAAGGCTACAGCTAGTCTCAGGAGAAGGCTACAGCTAGTCTTAGGAGAAGGCTACAGCTAGTCTTAGGAGAAGGCTAGAGCTAGTCTTAGGAGAAGGCTACAGCTAGTCTCAGGAGAAGGCTACAGCTAGTCTTAGGAGAAGGCTACAGCTAGTCTCAGGAGAAGGCTACAGCTAGTCTTAGGAGAAGGCTACAGCTAGTCTTAGGAGAAGGCTACAGCTAGTCTTAGGAGAAGGCTACAGCTAGTCTTAGGAGAAGGCTACAGCTAGTCTCAGGAGAAGGCTACAGCTAGTCTTAGGAGAAGGCTACAGCTAGTCTCAGGAGAAGGCTACAGCTAGTCTTAGGAGAAGGCTACAGCTAGTCTTAGGAGAAGGCTACAGCTAGTCTCAGGAGAAGGCTACAGCTAGTCTTAGGAGAAGGCTACAGCTAGTCTTAGGAGAAGGCTACAGCTAGTCTTAGGAGAAGGCTACAGCTAGTCTCAGGAGAAGGCTACAGCTAGTCTCAGGAGAAGGCTACAGCTAGTCTTAGGAGAAGGCTACAGCTAGTCTTAGGAGAAGGCTACAGCTAGTCTTAGGAGAAGGCTACAGCTAGTCTCAGGAGAAGGCTACAGCTAGTCTTAGGAGAAGGCTACAGCTAGTCTCAGGAGAAGGCTACAGCTAGTCTTAGGAGAAGGCTACAGCTAGTCTTAGGAGAAGGCTACAGCTAGTCTCAGGAGAAGGCTACAGCTAGTCTTAGGAGAAGGCTACAGCTAGTCTTAGGAGAAGGCTACAGCTAGTCTCAGGAGAAGGCTACAGCTAGTCTTAGGAGAAGGCTACAGCTAGTCTCAGGAGAAGGCTACAGCTAGTCTCAGGAGAAGGCTACAGCTAGTCTTAGGAGAAGGCTACAGCTAGTCTTAGGAGAAGGCTACAGCTAGTCTTAGGAGAAGGCTACAGCTAGTCTTAGGAGAAGGCTACAGCTAGTCTTAGGAGAAGGCTACAGCTAGTCTTAGGAGAAGGCTACAGCTAGTCTTAGGAGAAGGCTACAGCTAGTCTTAGGAGAAGGCTACAGCTAGTCTTAGGAGAAGGCTACAGCTAGTCTTAGGAGAAGGCTACAGCTAGTCTTAGGAGAAGGCTACAGCTAGTCTCAGGAGAAGGCTACAGCTAGTCTTAGGAGAAGGCTACAGCTAGTCTTAGGAGAAGGCTACAGCTAGTCTCAGGAGAAGGCTACAGCTAGTCTCAGGAGAAGGCTACAGCTAGTCTCAGGAGAAGGCTACAGCTAGTCTTAGGAGAAGGCTACAGCTAGTCTTAGGAGAAGGCTACAGCTAGTCTTAGGAGAAGGCTACAGCTAGTCTCAGGAGAAGGCTACAGCTAGTCTCAGGAGAAGGCTACAGCTAGTCTTAGGAGAAGGCTACAGCTAGTCTCAGGAGAAGGCTACAGCTAGTCTTAGGAGAAGGCTACAGCTAGTCTCAGGAGAAGGCTACAGCTAGTCTTAGGAGAAGGCTACAGCTAGTCTTAGGAGAAGGCTACAGCTAGTCTTAGGAGAAGGCTACAGCTAGTCTCAGGAGAAGGCTACAGCTAGTCTCAGGAGAAGGCTACAGCTAGTCTTAGGAGAAGGCTACAGCTAGTCTCAGGAGAAGGCTACAGCTAGTCTTAGGAGAAGGCTACAGCTAGTCTCAGGAGAAGGCTACAGCTAGTCTCAGGAGAAGGCTACAGCTAGTCTTAGGAGAAGGCTACAGCTAGTCTCAGGAGAAGGCTACAGCTAGTCTTAGGAGAAGGCTACAGCTAGTCTCAGGAGAAGGCTACAGCTAGTCTTAGGAGAAGGCTACAGCTAGTCTTAGGAGAAGGCTACAGCTAGTCTTAGGAGAAGGCTACAGCTAGTCTTAGGAGAAGGCTACAGCTAGTCTCAGGAGAAGGCTACAGCTAGTCTTAGGAGAAGGCTACAGCTAGTCTTAGGAGAAGGCTACAGCTAGTCTCAGGAGAAGGCTACAGCTAGTCTTAGGAGAAGGCTACAGCTAGTCTTAGGAGAAGGCTACAGCTAGTCTTAGGAGAAGGCTACAGCTAGTCTCAGGAGAAGGCTACAGCTAGTCTTAGGAGAAGGCTACAGCTAGTCTTAGGAGAAGGCTACAGCTAGTCTCAGGAGAAGGCTACAGCTAGTCTTAGGAGAAGGCTACAGCTAGTCTTAGGAGAAGGCTACAGCTAGTCTTAGGAGAAGGCTACAGCTAGTCTTAGGAGAAGGCTACAGCTAGTCTTAGGAGAAGGCTACAGCTAGTCTCAGGAGAAGGCTACAGCTAGTCTTAGGAGAAGGCTACAGCTAGTCTTAGGAGAAGGCTACAGCTAGTCTTAGGAGAAGGCTACAGCTAGCCTTAGGAGAAGGCTACAGCTAGTCTCAGGAGAAGGCTACAGCTAGTCTTAGGAGAAGGCTACAGCTAGTCTCAGGAGAAGGCTACAGCTAGTCTTAGGAGAAGGCTACAGCTAGTCTTAGGAGAAGGCTACAGCTAGTCTCAGGAGAAGGCTACAGCTAGTCTCAGGAGAAGGCTACAGCTAGTCTTAGGAGAAGGCTACAGCTAGTCTCAGGAGAAGGCTACAGCTAGTCTTAGGAGAAGGCTACAGCTAGTCTCAGGAGAAGGCTACAGCTAGTCTTAGGAGAAGGCTACAGCTAGTCTCAGGAGAAGGCTACAGCTAGTCTTAGGAGAAGGCTACAGCTAGTCTCAGGAGAAGGCTACAGCTAGTCTTAGGAGAAGGCTACAGCTAGTCTCAGGAGAAGGCTACAGCTAGTCTTAGGAGAAGGCTACAGCTAGGTCTTAGGAGAAGGCTACAGCTAGTCTTAGGAGAAGGCTACAGCTTGTCTTAGGAGAAGGCTACAGCTAGTCTCAGGAGAAGGCTACAGCTAGTCTTAGGAGAAGGCTACAGCTAGTCTCAGGAGAAGGCTACAGCTAGTCTCAGGAGAAGGCTACAGCTAGTCTTAGGAGAAGGCTACAGCTAGTCTCAGGAGAAGGCTACAGCTAGTCTTAGGAGAAGGCTACAGCTAGTCTCAGAAGAAGGCTACAGCTAGTCTTAGGAGAAGGCTACAGCTAGTGTTAGGAGAAGGCTACAGCTAGTCTCAGGAGAAGGCTACAGCTAGTCTTAGGAGAAGGCTACAGCTAGTCTCAGGAGAAGGCTACAGCTAGTCTTAGGAGAAGGCTACAGCTAGTCTTAGGAGAAGGCTAGAGCTAGTCTTAGGAGAAGGCTACAGCTAGTCTCAGGAGAAGGCTACAGCTAGTCTTAGGAGAAGGCTACAGCTAGTCTTAGGAGAGGGCTACAGCTAGTCTTAGGAGAAGGCTACAGCTAGTCTTAGGAGAAGGCTACAGCTAGTCTCAGGAGAAGGCTACAGCTAGTCTTAGGAGAAGGCTACAGCTAGTCTTAGGAGAAGGCTACAGCTAGTCTTAGGAGAAGGCTACAGCTAGTCTTAGGAGAAGGCTACAGCTAGTCTCAGGAGAAGGCTACAGCTAGTCTTAGGAGAAGGCTACAGCTAGTCTTAGGAGAAGGCTACAGCTAGTCTCAGGAGAAGGCTACAGCTAGTCTCAGGAGAAGGCTACAGCTAGTCTTAGGAGAAGGCTACAGCTAGTCTTAGGAGAAGGCTACAGCTAGTCTTAGGAGAAGGCTACAGCTAGTCTCAGGAGAAGGCTACAGCTAGTCTTAGGAGAAGGCTACAGCTAGTCTTAGGAGAAGGCTACAGCTAGTCTCAGGAGAAGGCTACAGCTAGTCTTAGGAGAAGGCTACAGCTAGTCTCAGGAGAAGGCTACAGCTAGTCTCAGGAGAAGGCTACAGCTAGTCTTAGGAGAAGGCTACAGCTAGTCTCAGGAGAAGGCTACAGCTAGTCTTAGGAGAAGGCTACAGCTAGTCTCAGGAGAAGGCTACAGCTAGTCTTAGGAGAAGGCTACAGCTAGTCTTAGGAGAAGGCTACAGCTAGTCTTAGGAGAAGGCTACAGCTAGTCTTAGGAGAAGGCTACAGCTAGTCTTAGGAGAAGGCTACAGCTAGTCTTAGGAGAAGGCTACAGCTAGTCTCAGGAGAAGGCTACAGCTAGTCTTAGGAGAAGGCTACAGCTAGTCTCAGGAGAAGGCTACAGCTAGTCTTAGGAGAAGGCTACAGCTAGTCTTAGGAGAAGGCTAGAGCTAGTCTTAGGAGAAGGCTACAGCTAGTCTCAGGAGAAGGCTACAGCTAGTCTTAGAGAAGGCTACAGCTAGTCTTAGGAGATGGCTACAGCTAGTCTTAGGAGAAGGCTACAGCTAGTCTCAGGAGAAGGCTAGAGCTAGTCTTAGGAGAAGGCTAGAGCTAGTCTTAGGAGAAGGCTACAGCTAGTCTTAGGAGAAGGCTACAGCTAGTCTCAGGAGAAGGCTACAGCTAGTCTTAGGAGAAGGCTACAGCTAGTCTTAGGAGAAGGCTACAGCTAGTCTTAGGAGAAGGCTACAGCTAGTCTCAGGAGAAGGCTACAGCTAGTCTTAGGAGAAGGCTACAGCTAGTCTTAGGAGAAGGCTACAGCTAGTCTCAGGAGAAGGCTACAGCTAGTCTCAGGAGAAGGCTACAGCTAGTCTTAGGAGAAGGCTACAGCTAGTCTTAGGAGAAGGCTACAGCTAGTCTCAGGAGAAGGCTACAGCTAGTCTCAGGAGAAGGCTACAGCTAGTCTCAGGAAAAGGCTACAGCTAGTCTTAGGAGAAGGCTACAGCTAGTCTTAGGAGAAGGCTACAGCTAGTCTTAGGAGAAGGCTACAGCTAGTCTTAGGAGAAGGCTACAGCTAGTCTCAGGAGAAGGCTACAGCTAGTCTCAGGAGAAGGCTACAGCTAGTCTTAGGAGAAGGCTACAGCTAGTCTCAGGAGAAGGCTACAGCTAGTCTTAGGAGAAGGCTACAGCTAGTCTCAGGAGAAGGCTACAGCTAGTCTTAGGAGAAGGCTACAGCTAGTCTTAGGAGAAGGCTACAGCTAGTCTTAGGAGAAGGCTACAGCTAGTCTTAGGAGAAGGCTACAGCTAGTCTTAGGAGAAGGCTACAGCTAGTCTCAGGAGAAGGCTACAGCTAGTCTTAGGAGAAGGCTACAGCTAGTCTTAGGAGAAGGCTACAGCTAGTCTTAGGAGAAGGCTACAGCTTGTCTTAGGAGAAGGCTACAGCTAGTCTCAGGAGAAGGCTACAGCTAGTCTTAGGAGAAGGCTACAGCTAGTCTCAGGAGAAGGCTACAGCTAGTCTCAGGAGAAGGCTACAGCTAGTGTTAGGAGAAGGCTACAGCTAGTCTCAGGAGAAGGCTACAGCTAGTCTTAGGAGAAGGCTACAGCTAGTCTCAGGAGAAGGCTACAGCTAGTCTTAGGAGAAGGCTACAGCTAGTCTTAGGAGAAGGCTAGAGCTAGTCTTAGGAGAAGGCTACAGCTAGTCTCAGGAGAAGGCTACAGCTAGTCTTAGGAGAAGGCTACAGCTAGTCTTAGGAGAAGGCTACAGCTAGTCTTAGGAGAAGGCTACAGCTAGTCTCAGGAGAAGGCTACAGCTAGTCTCAGGAGAAGGCTACAGCTAGTCTTAGGAGAAGGCTACAGCTAGTCTTAGGAGAAGGCTACAGCTAGTCTTAGGAGAAGGCTACAGCTAGTCTTAGGAGAAGGCTACAGCTAGTCTTAGGAGAAGGCTACAGCTAGTCTCAGGAGAAGGCTACAGCTAGTCTCAGGAGAAGGCTACAGCTAGTCTTAGGAGAAGGCTACAGCTAGTCTCAGGAGAAGGCTACAGCTAGTCTTAGGAGAAGGCTACAGCTAGTCTCAGGAGAAGGCTACAGCTAGTCTTAGGAGAAGGCTACAGCTAGTCTTAGGAGAAGGCTAGAGCTAGTCTTAGGAGAAGGCTACAGCTAGTCTCAGGAGAAGGCTACAGCTAGTCTTAGGAGAAGGCTACAGCTAGTCTTAGGAGAGGGCTACAGCTAGTCTTAGGAGAAGGCTACAGCTAGTCTTAGGAGAAGGCTACAGCTAGTCTTAGGAGAAGGCTAGAGCTAGTCTTAGGAGAAGGCTACAGCTAGTCTCAGGAGAAGGCTACAGCTAGTCTTAGAGAAGGCTACAGCTAGACTTAGGAGAAGGCTACAGCTAGTCTTAGGAGAAGGCTACAGCTAGTCTCAGGAGAAGGCTAGAGCTAGTCTTAGGAGAAGGCTAGAGCTAGTCTCAGGAGAAGGCTACAGCTAGTCTTAGGAGAAGGCTACAGCTAGTCTCAGGAGAAGGCTAGAGCTAGTCTTAGGAGAAGGCTACAGCTAGTCTCAGGAGAAGGCTACAGCTAGTCTTAGGAGAAGGCTACAGCTAGTCTTAGGAGAAGGCTACAGCTAGTCTTAGGAGAAGGCTACAGCTAGTCTCAGGAGAAGGCTACAGCTAGTCTTAGGAGAAGGCTACAGCTAGTCTTAGGAGAAGGCTACAGCTAGTCTCAGGAGAAGGCTACAGCTAGTCTCAGGAGAAGGCTACAGCTAGTCTTAGGAGAAGGCTACAGCTAGTCTTAGGAGAAGGCTACAGCTAGTCTCAGGAGAAGGCTACAGCTAGTCTCAGGAGAAGGCTACAGCTAGTCTCAGGAGAAGGCTACAGCTAGTCTTAGGAGAAGGCTACAGCTAGTCTTAGGAGAAGGCTACAGCTAGTCTTAGGAGAAGGCTACAGCTAGTCTTAGGAGAAGGCTACAGCTAGTCTCAGGAGAAGGCTACAGCTAGTCTCAGGAGAAGGCTACAGCTAGTCTTAGGAGAAGGCTACAGCTAGTCTCAGGAGAAGGCTACAGCTAGTCTTAGGAGAAGGCTACAGCTAGTCTCAGGAGAAGGCTACAGCTAGTCTTAGGAGAAGGCTACAGCTAGTCTCAGGAGAAGGCTACAGCTAGTCTTAGGAGAAGGCTACAGCTAGTCTCAGGAGAAGGCTACAGCTAGTCTTAGGAGAAGGCTACAGCTAGTCTCAGGAGAAGGCTACAGCTAGTCTTAGGAGAAGGCTACAGCTAGTCTTAGGAGAAGGCTACAGCTAGTCTTAGGAGAAGGCTACAGCTTGTCTTAGGAGAAGGCTACAGCTAGTCTCAGGAGAAGGCTACAGCTAGTCTTAGGAGAAGGCTACAGCTAGTCTCAGGAGAAGGCTACAGCTAGTCTCAGGAGAAGGCTACAGCTAGTCTTAGGAGAAGGCTACAGCTAGTCTCAGGAGAAGGCTAGAGCTAGTCTTAGGAGAAGGCTACAGCTAGTCTCAGAAGAAGGCTACAGCTAGTCTTAGGAGAAGGCTACAGCTAGTGTTAGGAGAAGGCTACAGCTAGTCTCAGGAGAAGGCTACAGCTAGTCTTAGGAGAAGGCTACAGCTAGTCTCAGGAGAAGGCTACAGCGAGTCTTAGGAGAAGGCTACAGCTAGTCTTAGGAGAAGGCTAGAGCTAGTCTCAGGAGAAGGCTACAGCTAGTCTCAGGAGAAGGCTACAGCTAGTCTTAGGAGAAGGCTACAGCTAGTCTTAGGAGAGGGCTACAGCTAGTCTTAGGAGAAGGCTACAGCTAGTCTTAGGAGAAGGCTACAGCTAGTCTCAGGAGAAGGCTACAGCTAGTCTTAGGAGAAGGCTACAGCTAGTCTTAGGAGAAGGCTACAGCTAGTCTTAGGAGAAGGCTACAGCTAGTCTTAGGAGAAGGCTACAGCTAGTCTCAGGAGAAGGCTACAGCTAGTCTTAGGAGAAGGCTACAGCTAGTCTCAGGAGAAGGCTACAGCTAGTCTCAGGAGAAGGCTACAGCTAGTCTCAGGAGAAGGCTACAGCTAGTCTCAGGAGAAGGCTACAGCTAGTCTTAGGAGAATGCTACAGCTAGTCTTAGGAGAAGGCTACAGCTAGTCTCAGGAGAAGGCTACAGCTAGTCTCAGGAGAAGGCTACAGCTAGTCTTAGGAGAAGGCTACAGCTAGTCTCAGGAGAAGGCTACAGCTAGTCTTAGGAGAGGCTACAGCTAGTCTCAGGAGAAGGCTACAGCTAGTCTCAGGAGAAGGCTACAGCTAGTCTTAGGAGAAGGCTACAGCTAGTCTCAGGAGAAGGCTACAGCTAGTCTTAGGAGAAGGCTACAGCTAGTCTCAGGAGAAGGCTACAGCTAGTCTTAGGAGAAGGCTACAGTTAGTCTTAGGAGAAGGCTACAGCTAGTCTTAGGAGAAGGCTACAGCTAGTCTTAGGAGAAGGCTACAGCTAGTCTTAGGAGAAGGCTACAGCTAGTCTTAGGAGAAGGCTACAGCTAGTCTTAGGAGAAGGCTACAGCTAGTCTCAGGAGAAGGCTACAGCTAGTCTTAGGAGAAGGCTACAGCTAGTCTCAGGAGAAGGCTACAGCTAGTCTTAGGAGAAGGCTACAGCTAGTCTTAGGAGAAGGCTAGAGCTAGTCTTAGGAGAAGGCTACAGCTAGTCTCAGGAGAAGGCTACAGCTAGTCTTAAGAAGGCTACAGCTAGTCTTAGGAGATGGCTACAGCTAGTCTTAGGAGAAGGCTACAGCTAGTCTCAGGAGAAGGCTAGAGCTAGTCTTAGGAGAAGGCTAGAGCTAGTCTTAGGAGAAGGCTACAGCTAGTCTCAGGAGAAGGCTAGAGCTAGTCTTAGGAGAAGGCTACAGCTAGTCTCAGGAGAAGGCTACAGCTAGTCTTAGGAGAAGGCTACAGCTAGTCTTAGGAGAAGGCTACAGCTAGGTCTTAGGAGAAGGCTACAGCTAGTCTCAGGAGAAGGCTACAGCTAGTCTTAGGAGAAGGCTACAGCTAGTCTTAGGAGAAGGCTACAGCTAGTCTCAGGAGAAGGCTACAGCTAGTCTCAGGAGAAGGCTACAGCTAGTCTTAGGAGAAGGCTACAGCTAGTCTTAGGAGAAGGCTACAGCTAGTCTCAGGAGAAGGCTACAGCTAGTCTCAGGAGAAGGCTACAGCTAGTCTCAGGAAAAGGCTACAGCTAGTCTTAGGAGAAGGCTACAGCTAGTCTTAGGAGAAGGCTACAGCTAGTCTTAGGAGAAGGCTACAGCTAGTCTTAGGAGAAGGCTACAGCTAGTCTCAGGAGAAGGCTACAGCTAGTCTCAGGAGAAGGCTACAGCTAGTCTTAGGAGAAGGCTACAGCTAGTCTCAGGAGAAGGCTACAGCTAGTCTTAGGAGAAGGTTACAGCTAGTCTCAGGAGAAGGCTACAGCTAGTCTTAGGAGAAGGCTACAGCTAGTCTTAGGAGAAGGCTAGAGCTAGTCTTAGGAGAAGGCTACAGCTAGTCTCAGGAGAAGGCTACAGCTAGTCTTAGGAGAAGGCTACAGCTAGTCTCAGGAGAAGGCTACAGCTAGTCTTAGGAGAAGGCTACAGCTAGTCTTAGGAGAAGGCTACAGCTAGTCTTAGGAGAAGGATACAGCTTGTCTTAGGAGAAGGCTACAGCTAGTCTCAGGAGAAGGCTACAGCTAGTCTTAGGAGAAGGCTACAGCTAGTCTCAGGAGAAGGCTACAGCTAGTCTTAGGAGAAGGCTAGAGCTAGTCTTAGGAGAAGGCTACAGCTAGTCTCAGGAGAAGGCTACAGCTAGTCTTAGGAGAAGGCTACAGCTAGTCTTAGGAGAGGGCTACAGCTAGTCTTAGGAGAAGGCTACAGCTAGTCTTAGGAGAAGGCTACAGCTAGTCTCAGGAGAAGGCTACAGCTAGTCTTAGGAGAAGGCTACAGCTAGTCTTAGGAGAAGGCTACAGCTAGTCTTAGGAGAAGGCTACAGCTAGTCTTAGGAGAAGGCTACAGCTAGTCTCAGGAGAAGGCTACAGCTAGTCTTAGGAGAAGGCTACAGCTAGTCTCAGGAGAAGGCTACAGCTAGTCTCAGGAGAAGGCTACAGCTAGTCTCAGGAGAAGGCTACAGCTAGTCTCAGGAGAAGGCTACAGCTAGTCTTAGGAGAATGCTACAGCTAGTCTTAGGAGAAGGCTACAGCTAGTCTCAGGAGAAGGCTACAGCTAGTCTCAGGAGAAGGCTACAGCTAGTCTTGGGAGAAGGCTACAGCTAGTCTCAGGAGAAGGCTACAGCTAGTCTTAGGAGAAGGCTACAGCTAGTCTCAGGAGAAGGCTACAGCTAGTCTCAGGAGAAGGCTACAGCTAGTCTTAGGAGAAGGCTACAGCTAGTCTCAGGAGAAGGCTAGAGCTAGTCTTAGGAGAAGGCTACAGCTAGTCTCAGGAGAAGGCTACAGCTAGTCTTAGGAGAAGGCTACAGTTAGTCTTAGGAGAAGGCTACAGCTAGTCTTAGGAGAAGGCTACAGCTAGTCTTAGGAGAAGGCTACAGCTAGTCTTAGGAGAAGGCTACAGCTAGTCTTAGGAGAAGGCTACAGCTAGTCTTAGGAGAAGGCTACAGCTAGTCTCAGGAGAAGGCTACAGCTAGTCTTAGGAGAAGGCTACAGCTAGTCTTAGGAGAAGGCTACAGCTAGTCTCAGGAGAAGGCTACAGCTAGTCTCAGGAGAAGGCTACAGCTAGTCTTAGGAGAAGGCTACAGCTAGTCTTAGGAGAAGGCTACAGCTAGTCTCAGGAGAAGGCTACAGCTAGTCTTAGGAGAAGGCTACAGCTAGTCTTAGGAGAAGGCTACAGCTAGTCTTAGGAGAAGGCTACAGCTAGTCTTAGGAGAAGGCTACAGCTAGTCTCAGGAGAAGGCTACAGCTAGTCTTAGGAGAAGGCTACAGCTAGTCTTAGGAGAAGGCTACAGCTAGTCTTAGGAGAAGGCTACAGCTAGCCTTAGGAGAAGGCTACAGCTAGTCTCAGGAGAAGGCTACAGCTAGTCTTAGGAGAAGGCTACAGCTAGTCTTAGGAGAAGGCTACAGCTAGTCTTAGGAGAAGGCTACAGCTAGTCTTAGGAGAAGGCTAGAGTGAAGGCAGGAAAAGCCCCACTGACAATTGTCTGTAGGCATTTATGAGAAGAGTCTACGTGGTCTGAGAACCACTGAAAATAGCACAAGGTATTATTGAGCACGAGGTGTTATTTTATACAGTGCCTTGCAAAAGTATTCATCCCCCTTGGCGTTTTTCCTATTTTGTTGCATTACAACCTAAGTGTCACATGATCTGTCACATGATCTCAGTATATATACACCTGTTCTGAAAGGCCCCAGAGTCTGCAACACCACTAAGCAAGGGGCACCACCAAGCAAGCGGCACCACAAAGACCAAGGATCTCTCCAAACAGGTCAGGGACAAAGTTGTGGATAAGTACAGATCAGGGTTGGGTTATAAAAAAATATCTGAAACTTGAACATCCCACGGACCACCATTAAATCCATAATTAAAAAATGGAAAGAATATGGCACCACTACAAACCTGCCAAGAGAGGACCGCCCACCAAAACTCACGGACCAGGCAAGGAGGGCATTAATCAGAGACGCAACAAAGAGACCAAATATAACCCTGAAGGAGCTGTAAAGCTCCACAGCGGAGATTGGAGTATCTGTCCATAGGACCACTTTAAGCCGTACGTACACAAAATAGTCAAAATTGATTAAGTGGGCTTTACGGAAGAGTGGCCAGAAAAAATCCATTGCTTAAAGAAAAAAATAAGCCAAAAGGCATGTGGGAGACTCCTCAAACATTTGGAAGAAGGTACTCTGGTCATGAGCTTTTTGGCCATCAAGGAAAATGCTATGTCTGGCACAAACCCAACACCTCTCATCACCCCGAGAACACCATCCCCACAGTGAAGCATGGTGGTGGCAGCATCATGCTGTGGGGATGTTTTTCATCAGCAGGGACTGGGAAACTGGTCAGAATTGAAGGAATGATGGATGGTGCTAAATACAGGGAAATTCTTGAGGGAGACCTGTTTCAGTCTTCCAGAGATTTGAGACTGGGACGGAGGTTCACCTTCCAGCAGGACAATGACCCTAAGCATTCTGCTAAAGCAACACTTGAGTGGTTTAAGGGGAAACATTTAAATGTCTTGGAATGTCCTAGACAAAGCCCAGACCTCAATCCAATTGAGAATCTGTGATATGACTTAAAGATTGCTGTACACCAGCGGAACACATCCAACTTGAAGGAGCTGGAGCAGTTTTGCCTTGAAGAATGGGCAAAAATCCCAGTGGCTAGATGTGCCAAGCTTATAGAGACATACCCCAAGAGACTTGCAGCTGTAATTGCTACAAAAGGTGGCTCTACAAAGTATTGACTTTGGGGGGGGGGGTGAATAGTTATGCATGCTCAAGTTTTCTGTTTCAATAATGTCAGCTAACCACATCATATAATACAACAATCTGATACATGGATAAGTCTTTAACATGTCAGCTAACCACATTATTGATATAACCATCTGAAACTGGATAGGTGTTTAAAATGTCAGCTAACCACATCATATGGTGTTTAAAATGTCAGCTAACCACATCATATGGTGTTTAAAATGTCAGCTAACCACATCCTACGGTGTTCAACGTGTCAGCAAACCACATCATATGGTGTTTAATATGTCAACAAACAAAATCATATGGTGTTTAACATGTCAGCTAACCACATCATATGGTGTTTAACATTTCAGCAAACCACATCATATGGTGTTTAACATGTCAGCTAACCACATCAAATAGTGTTTAACATGTCAGCTAACATTTACATTACATTTACATTTATGTCATTTAGCAGACGCTCTTATCCAGAGCGACTTACAAATTGGTGCATTCACCTTATAGCTAGTGGGATAACCACTTTACAATATTTTTTTATTTTTTGGGGGGTGGGGGTAAGGGGGGTAGAAGGATTACTTTATCCTATCCCAGGTATTCCTTAAAGAGGTGGGGTTTCAAGTGTCTCCGGAAGGTGGTGAGTGACTCCGCTGTCCTGGCGTCGTGAGGGAGCTTGTTCCACCATTGGGGTGCCAGAGCAGCGAACCGTTTTGACTGGGCTGAGCAGGAACTGTGCTTCCGCAGAGGTAGGGGGGCCATCAGGCCAGAGGTGGATGAACATAGTGCCCTCGTTTGGGTGTAGGGTCTGATCAGAGCCTGAAGGTACGGAGGTGCCGTTCCCCTCACAGCTCCGTAGGCAAGCACCATGGTCTTGTAGCAGATGCGAGCTTCAACTGGAAGCCAGTGGAGTGTGCGGAGGAGCGGGGTGACGTGAGAGAACTTGGGAAGGTTGAACACCAGACGGGCTGCGGCATTCTGGATGAGTTGTAGGGGTTTAATGGCACAGGCAGGGAGCCCAGCCAACAGCGAGTTGCAGTAATCCAGACGGGAGATGACAAGTGCCTGGATTATGACCTGTGCCGCTTCATGTGTAAGGCAGGGTCGTACTCTCCGAACGTTGTAGAGCATGAACCTACAGGATCGGGTCACCGCCTTGATGTTAGCGGAGACGACAGGGTGTTGTCCAGGGTCACGCCAAGGCTCTTTGCACTCTGGGAGGAGGACACAACGGAGTTGTCAACCGTGATGGCGAGATCATGGAACGGGCAGTCCTTCCCCGGGAGGAAGAGCAGCTCCGTCTTGCCGAGGTTCAGCTTGAGGTGGTGATCCGTCATCCACACTGATATGTCTGCCAGACATGCAGAGATGCAATTCGCCACCTGGTTATCAGAAGGGGGAAAGGAGAAGATTAGTTGTGTGTCGTCTGCGTAGCAATGATAGGAGAGGCCATGTGAGGATATGACAGATCCAAGTGACTTGGTGTATAGCGAGAATAGAAGAGGGCCTAGAACTGAGCCCTGGGGGACACCAGTGGTGAGAGCACGTGGTGCGGAGACAGATTCTCGTCACGCCACTTGGTAGGAGCGACCTGTCAGGTAGGACACAATCCAGGAGTGAGCCGCGCCGGAGATGCCCAACTCGGAGAGGGTGGAGAGGAGGATCTGATGGTTCACAGTATCAAAGGCAGCAGACAGGTCTAGAAGGACAAGAGCAGAGGAGAGAGAGTTAGCTTTAGCAGTGCGGAGAGCCTCCGTGACACAGAGAACAGCAGTCTCAGTTGAATGACCAGTCTTGAAACCTGACTGGTTTGGATCAAGAAGGTCATTCTGAGAGAGATAGCAAGAGAGTTGGCTAAAGACGGCACGCTCAAGAGTTTTGGAGAGAAAAGAAAGAAGGGATACTGGTCTGTAGTTGTTGACATCGGAGGGATCGAGTGTAGGTTTTTTGAGAAGGGGTGCAACTCTCGCTCTTTTGAAGACGGAAGGGACATAGCCAGCGGTCAAGGATGAGTTGATGAGCGAGGTGAGGTAAGGGAGAAGGTCTCCGGAAATGGTCTGGAGAAGAGAGGAGAGGATAGGGTCAAGCGGGAAGGTTGTTGGGCCGGCCGTCCACAAGTCGCAAGATTTCATATGGAGAGAGAGGGGGAGAAAGAAGTCAAAGCATAGGGTAGGGCAGTGTGAGCAGGACCAGCAGTGTCATTTGACTTAACAAACGAGGATCGGATGTCAGTCAACCTTCTTTTCAAAATGGTTGGACGAAGTCATCCACAGAGAGGGGGGGATTCAGCAGGGAGGAGAAGGTGGCAAAGAGCTTCCTAGGGTTAGAGGCAGATGCTTGGAATTTAGAGTGGTAGAAAGTGGCTTTAACAGCAGAAACAGAGGAAGAAAATGTAGAGAGGAGGGAGTGAAAAGATGCCAGTCCGAAGGGGAGTCTAGTTTTCCTCCATTTCCGCTCGGCTGCCCGGAGCCCTGTTCTGTGAGCTCGCAATGAGTCGTCAAGCCACGGAGCAGGAGGGGAGGACCGAGCCGGCCGGGAGGATAGGGGACATAGAGAGTCAAAGGATGCAGAAAGGGAGGAGAGGAGGGTTGAGGAGGCAGAATCAGGAGATTGGAGGGAGAAGGATTGAGCAGAGGGAAGAGATGATAGGATGGAAGAGGAGAGAGTAGTGGGAGAGAGAGAGCGAAGGTTGCGATGGCGCATTACCATCTGAGTAGAGGCAGAGTGTGTAGTGTTGGAGGAGAGCGAGAGAGAAAAGGATACAAAGTAGTGGTCGGAGACATGGAGGGGAGTTGCAGTGAGATTAGTAGAAGAGCAGCATCTAGTAAAGATGAGGTCAAGCGTATTGCCTGCCTTGTGAGTAGGGGGGGGCGGTGAGAGGGTGAGGTCAAAAGAGGAGAGGAGTGGAAAGAAGGAGGCAGAGAGAAATGAGTCAAAGGTAGACGTAGGGAGGTTGAAATCCCCCAAAACTGTGAGGGGTGAGCCATCCTCAGGAAAGGAACTTGTCAAGCTCATTGATGTACTCTCCAAGGGAATCTGGAGGGCGATAAATGATAAGGATGTTAAGCTTGAATGAGCTAGTGACTGTGACAGCATGGAATTCAAATGAGGAGATAGACAGATGGGTCAGGGGAAAAAGAGAGAATGTCCACTTGGGAGAGATGAGGATTCCTGTGCCACCGCCGCGCTGACCAGATGCTCTCGGGGTATGCCAGAACACATGGTCAGACGAGGAGAGAGCAGTAGGAGTAGCAGTGTTTTCAGTGGTAATCCATGTTTCCGTCAGCGCCAGGAAGTCGAGGGACTGGAGGTTGGCATAGGCTGGGATGAAGTCAGCTTTGTTGGCAGCAGAACGGCAGTTCCAGAGGCTGCCGGAGACCTGGAACTCCATGTGGGTCGTGCGTGCAGGGACCACCAGGTTAGAGAGGCAGCAGCCACGCGGTGTGAGGCGTTTGTATAGCCTGAGCGGAGAGGAGAGAACAGGGATAGACAGACACATAGTTGACAGGCTACAGAAAAAGGCTACAATAATGAAAAGGAGATCGGAATGAAATGAACTAAACATCTGGGAAAGCGAGAGAGCGGGGCCTCCCTCACTTATGTTTCACTGAAACACCCAAATATAACTCTCCCAACTTCCACCTCAGAAACTATCATTGTTCTAACCACATCAGATGGTGTTTATCCTGTCAGATAATATAATAATATATAACGATCTAATACCTGGATAACCACTTTATTTTAAGAATGTGAAATGTCAGAATAATTGTAGAGAGAATTATTTATTTCAGCTTTTATTTCTTTCATCACATTCCCAGTGTGTCAGAAGTTTACATACACTCAATTAGTATTTGGTAGCATTGCCTTTAAATTGTTTAACTTGGGTCAAACGTTTTGGGTAGCCTTCCACAAGCTTCTCACAATAAGTTGGGTGAATTGTGGCCCATTCCTCCTGACAGAGCTGGTGTAACTGAGTCAGGTTTGTAGGCCTCCTTGCTCGCACACACTATTTCAGTTCTGCCCATACATTTTCTCTATGATTGAGGTCAGGGCTTTGTGATGGCCACTCCAATACCTTGACTTTGTTGTCCTTAAGCCATTTTGCCACAACTTTGGAAGTATGCTTGGGGTCATTGTCCATTTGGAAGACCCATTTGCAACCAAGCTTTAACTTCCTGACTGATGTCTTGAGGTGTTGTTATGATGAGTTTCTCGGGTATCAAAGAATCAAGGATGCAAGGATATACTTAGACATTCTGTGGAGATTTCATACCAAGTATTTATTGAATCATGAGCTTGTGGGTTCATCTTTACAAACGGACATGGCTTTGCCCTTCGTCAGTTGAACTAACTTGAACAAAGACACTCTACCTTATATACCCTTTATTACCATCTTCCTGGCATCCATCTGGCAAGTCTCCATGGGCACTCCCTGCCTTTGATATTCATCACTCTTTACCCCAAGTCAGTATCCTAAACATCACTCATGCTATCCTAAACATCACTCATGCTATCCTAAACATCACTCATGCTATCCTAAACATCACTCATGCTATCACTAATCTCCTTTGACATAATGGAATGTAGACTTCATGGCCCCAAACCACTCATCTCTTAACTCTTCCTCTGTCCTCACAACACCAATGGCATGACATCATTACAATCCATTTTTATTTTTTTATTTTGTGGTAAGTGACATGACTTAACCCAAACAATGCACATATAACTTTATATAAAATACAATATTCTCCAATCAGTAGTACATATATCTCTGAATAGATCCTAAACTATGCTAGATACAGTGGGGAAAAAAAGTATTTAGTCAGCCACCAATTGTGCAAGTTCTCCCACTTAAAAAGATGAGAGAGGCCTGTAATTTTCATCATAGATACACGTCAACTATGACAGACAAATCCAGAAAATCACATTGTAGGATTTTTTATGAATTTATTTGCAAATTATGGTGGAAAATAAGTATTTGGTCACCTACAAACAAGCTAGATTTCTGGCTCTCACAGACCTGTAACTTCTTCTTTAAGAGGCTCCTCTGTCCTCCACTCGTTACCTGTATTAATGGCACCTGTTTGAACTTATTATCAGTATAAAAGACACCTGTCCACAACCTCAAACAGTCACACTCCAAACTCCACTATGGCCAAGACCAAAGAGCTGTCAAAGGACACCAGAAACAAAATTGTAGACCTGCACCAAGCTGGGAAGACTGAATCTGCAATAGGTAAGCAGCTTGGTTTAAATTAATCAACTGTGGGAGCAATTATTAGGAAATGGAAGACATACAAGACCACTGATAATCTCCCTCGATCTGGGGCTCCACGCAAGATCTCACCCCGTGGGGTCAAAATTATCACAAGAACGGTGAGCAAAAATCCCAGAACCACACGGGGGGACCTAGTGAATGACCTGCAGAGAGCTGGGACCAAAGTAACAAAGCCTACCATCAGTAACACACTACGCCACCAGGGACTCAAATCCTGCAGTGCCAGACGTGTCCCCCCTGCTTAAGCCAGTACATGTCCAGGCCCGTCTGAAGTTTGCTAGAGTGCATTTGGATGATCCAGAAGAGGATTGGGAGAATGTCATATGGTCAGATGAAACCAAAATATAACTTTTTTGGTAAAAACTCAACTCGTCGTGTTTGGAGGACAAAGAATGCTGAGTTGCATCCAAAGAACACCATACCTACTGTGAAGCATGGGGGTGGAAACATCATGCTTTGGGGCTGTTTTTCTGCAAAGGGACCAGGACAACTGATCCGTGTAAAGGAAAGAATGAATGGGGCCATGTATCATGAGATTTTGAGTGAAAACCTCCTTCCATCAGCAAGGGCATTGAAGATGAAACGTGGCTGGGTCTTTCAGCATGACAATGATCCCAAACACACCGCCCGGGCAACGAAGGAGTGGCTTCGTAAGAAGCATTTCAAGGTCCTGGAGATGCCTAGCCAGTCTCCAGATCTCCATAGAAAATCTTTGGAGGGAGTTGAAAGTCCGTGTTGCCCAGCGACAGCCCCAAAACATCACTGCTCTAGAGGAGATCTGCATGGAGGAATGGGCCAAAATACCAGCAACAGTGTGTGAAAACCTTGTGAAGACTTACAGAAAACGTTTGACCTGTGTCATTGCCAACAAAGGGTATATAACAAAGTATTGAGAAACTTTTGTTATTGACCAAATACTTATTTTCCACCATAATTTGCAAATAAATTCATTAAAAATCCTACAATGTGATTTTCTGGAATTTTTTCCTCATTTTGTCTGTCATAGTTGACGTGTACCTATGATGAAAATTACAGGCCTCTCTCATCTTTTTAAGTGGGAGAACTTGCACAATTGGTGGCTGACTAAATACTTTTTTTCCCCACTGTAATAAACAATATTCAACTCCGACTTTGTCCTCCTAATATACCTCAAATATAACATACACATTATTACTATTGTCACTCCCTGTTTTATTATCAACAAGAAACCCCTTTATTCCACCCAGCACTTAAATCTTCTGGCGTCTCTTCATTATGTTCTTCAAACAGCTTCATATTTCAAAATGACTTGCCCATTACAATGTCACAACTATAATGTCTCATTCGATTCACCACCAACTCCACAATTTCAATGCCTTGTCCATTTGCCAACCATTATACCAACAACATGAGAAATGTTGCATTTGAACAGATCTTTCTCCATTCTCACTCAATGGTGGACTCCTTTCCCACTCCTTCGATATAAACATGAGAAAATCCTTTGATATCTTCGATTGGTTGTTGTAGACCAGTTGCATGTAGAAATGGTATTTTACAAAAACGTCTTCAACGCCTCTGATATTCATCTTCAGCCGGTTGATAGTTTGTTACTTCCTGATTTATAGGTTCACACCATTCTATTCCAAATCATCCCATATTATGCATCAAGATACCATCTGTATTTACCTCACTAGAAGACAAAAAACACAACAATTTAATTGATTTCATTTCTAAACCAATAAATCCCTATAAACATTTACCATATGACAAATTATTATGCTTTAACAATTATTCCTAATACTAATATCCTAATATACTTCCCAATTTCTATTATACAAACCCTTTAAATACATATAACCGAATGGAATGACAGTCAGTTGATTCCTGAAAATCTGGAATTCTTGAAATGATTGGAGGTCTATAGCTCTGTTCCTCCACTGAGGTAATCAATCAACCCACATCTCTTCATTATCCTTCATCTGACATCGTCTTCCATCACCTGATAATTGTCATCAACAGTATCGTCATCTCTAATCGCCAGTTTCCTCGTAGCCATCCATTGCAGTGGTTGACCTGATACCTGTTCAATCTCCCCTCTATCCATACCTCCGTTGGTGTAGACTGTGTGATGATGCATGAACCTTCTTCCTTCACTAGTTCTATGATCATGCAGAGTCCTTCTCCATTTATCACCGTCTCTCTGTTGTTGTGTCCTTCTATCAGCGTACCAATATTCCCTGTTTCCAAAAACACACAAACAAAACCAAACAATGCTCCGCCGAAGCGGTGCCATCTTCCTCCTCTGTGTTAGAAAAGTCCTACAATGGTACATACAGATCTAGGAATCTCTCTCTCTTACTTGCCCCTCCATCGAGGTAGCCATCATCACCTATTACTAACCTTCCCACTTGGGTGTTGTCCATCAATGACTTCATTAATCCTTTACATAGACTCCAAGTTGCAAAACATGTCCAGATTCTCCTGGTAGGTCTGGCAGAGAAGCCTTCACCTTTTCTAAAGAAATCTTCATAACATTGTTAGTTGAGACACAGCATGATACTTCATCCTGTCTTCTTATCAGTCCTGATAAGCCTTCTAGATTAGGAAGTGCACATTCTTTCAGCTTGTTATGGTCACTAATGTCATAGAAAGGCCTCCTCTACATTCTGCCTTATACCACAAATACATTTTCCCTTAAAACATTTAATCTAACCCATAACACATTAATTACTACTGCTCAAATTCTTACTATGATATGCAATTGTACCAATAAATCCTCATACCATCAATACTACCCAAACCATATATATCAAAATCAAATTATAAACCACTTCACTATAGTCAGTTTTAATAAAGTACCCTCAACTCAGTAAAATGAACTATCTTAAATTCCTCACCCATGTTTCTAGGATTACTAGTGTGGATGATCAGAAAGTCAGAACAGAGTTCAGAGGTCATTGAAATCATTCAACAAATTGTTCCATCAAATAGTATACTAATCATTACCAACATTCAAAACCTTTCATAAATGTTATGGACCCCAAGTGTACATAAAATCCTCATGACATTTATTCTCATAAGAAATCATGTATACCCTAAAACTCAGTCAAAAAAATAAAAATAAAAACTCCATAAAATTCACTGTGTGTGCTCCTTTAAGACATATCACCTTTGACCTGTTAAAAAACCTAACACTCAAAATAACAACCCTTTATAAACATCATACTAGGTGTGTTGTGTGTTTATTTGGTAGCTCCCTATGACAACCTAAAATAAGACTACTGACTTTTACTAACTGTTCCACCCTAGCCTACAGACTTCTGAAACATCCATTTACATTTACATTTTAGTCATTTAGCAGACGCTCTTATCCAGAGCGACTTACAGGAGCAATTAGGGTTAAGTGCCTTGCTCAAGGGCACATTAACGTCATTTAGCAGAAGGATTCCTTTATCCTATCCCAGGTATTCCTTAAAGAGGTGGGGTTTCAAATGTCTCCGGAAGGTGGTGAGTGACTCCGCTGTCCTGGCGTCGTGAGGGAGCTTGTTCCACCATTGGGGTGCCAGAGCAGCGAACAGTTTTGACTGGGCTGAGCGGGAACTATGCTTCCGCAGAGGAAGGGGAGCCAGCAGGCCAGAGGTGGATGAACGCAATGCCCTCGTTTGGGTGTAGGGACTGATCAGAGCCTGAAGGTACAGAGGGTGCCGTTCCCCTCACTGCTCCATAGGCAAGCACCATGGTCTTGTAGCGGATGCGAGCTTCAACTGGAAGCCAGTGGAGTGTGCGGAGGAGGGGGGTGACGTGAGAGAACTTGGGAAGGTTGAACACCAGACGGGCTGCGGCATTCTGGATGAGTTGTAGGGGTTTAATGGCACAGGCAGGGAGGCCAGCCAACAGCGAGTTGCAGTAGTCCAGACGGGAGATGACAAGTGCCTGGATTAGGACCTGTGCCGCTTCCTGTGTAAGGCAGGGTCGTACTCTCCGAATGTTGTAGTGTAGGTATTCCTTAAAGAGGTGGGGTTTCAAATGCCTCCGGAAGGTGGTGAGTGACTCCGCTGTCCTGGCGTCGTGAGGGAGCTTGTTCCACCATTGGGGTGCCAGAGAATGTTGAATTGATTACCCTTCAGATCATATCCTATTGATAGAGCATGGCGTTTGCAACGCCAGGGTTGTGGGTTCGATTCCCACGGGGGGCCAGTAAAAAAAAAAAAAAAATATATATATATGTAATCACTAACTGTAAGTCGCTCTGGATAAGAGCGTCTGCTAAATGACTAAAAATGTTTAAAAAAAAATGTAAAAATGAACCTGCAGGAGCGGGTCACCGCCTTGATGTTGGCGGAGAACGACAGGGTGTTGTCCAGGGTCACGCCTAGGCTCTTCGCACTCTGGGAGGAGGACACAGCGGAGTTGTCAACCGTGATGGCGAGATCATGGAACGGGCAGTCCTTCCCCGGGAGGAAGAGCAGCTCCGTCTTGCCAGGGTTCAGCTTGAGGTGGTGATCCGTCATCCATACTGATATGTCTGCCAGACATGCAGAGATGCGATTCGCCACCTGGTTATCAGAAGGGGGAAAGGAGAAGATTAGTTGTGTATCGTCAGCGTAGCAATGATAGGAGAGACCATGTGAGGATATGACAGAGCCAAGTGACTTGGTGTATAGGGAGAAAAGGAGAGGGCCTAGAACTGAGCCTTGGGGGACACCAGTGGTGAGAGCACGTGGTGCGGAGACAGCTTCTCGCCACGCCACTTGGTAGGAGCGACCGGTCAGGTAGGACGCAATCCAGGAGTGAGCCGCGCCGGAGATGCCCAGCTCGGAGAGGGTGGAGAGGAGGATCTGATGGTTCACAGTATCAAAGGCAGCAGACAGGTCTAGAAGGACAAGAGCAGAGGAGAGAGAGTTAGCTTTAGCAGTGCGGAGAGTCTCCGTGACACAGAGAAGAGCAGTCTCAGTTGAATGACCAGTCCTGAAACCTGATTGGTTTGGATCAAGAAGGTCATTCTGAGAGAGATAGCAAGAGAGTTGGCTAAAGACGGCACGCTCAATAGTTTTGGAAAGAAAAGAAAGAAGGGATACTGGTCTGTAGTTGTTGACATCAGTGGGGTCGAGTGTTGGTTTTTTGAGAAGGGGAGCAACATCCCAATGAGATAGAAAGCAATCCCCATGTTCCTGGAAGAGAAAGTATACATGTCGTTAACATTCATTTACAACCAGTAATCCAAAGATAGTAAGTACCCACAAAACATGATACATACATCCACAGTCCTATCTCACCAATAATCCTTTATATCAATCTCACTCCTCATAACTACTCCATAAAAATATTATATAAAACCTTTCAAAAAATTTAAACCACTCAAAATTCCTCTGAGTTTACAATGATTATGTTACATTTACATTTACATTTTAGTCATTTAGCAGACGCTCTTATCCAGAGCGACTTACAGGAGCAATTAGGGTTAAGTGCCTTGCTCAAGGGCACATTTACGTCATTTAGCAGACGCTCTTATCCAGAGCGACTCACCAATTGGTGCGTTCACCCTATAGCCAGTGGGATAACCACTTTACAATTTTGGGGGGTAGAAGGATTACTTTATCCTATCCCAGGTATTCCTTAAAGAGGTGGGGTTTCAAATGCCTCCGGAAGGTGGTGAGTGACTCCGCTGTCCTGGCGTCGTGAGGGAGCTTGTTCCACCATTGGGGTGCCAGAGAATGTTGAATTGATTACCCTTCAGATCATATCCTATTTAAATCTCACCATGATTATTGAACCCTTAACTCTGCTCCTTGTGATCCCATATCAAATAAACCATTATCGTTTACTGTATCAACAACCTAGGAAATATCAGTTTCCCCTTTTATTGTTCCTAACTGCCCTCTAAATGTAAAATGTCATACCTTATCCAATACAATCGCGTACTCCTCCTAAGTAAGACTAGATATCTTATCCCCAGCATCGATTAAAAAATTGTTTGATACGTTGTGTCGTACTTTACCCCTAACATTGACTTCCATCAATCCTGGAAAAAAACTCCTCCTTAGAAGACACTAGATAATAACACGTTTCATTAAGTTAACTACATCTTCCACTATAAACCTATAATATAATATAATATAATATAATATAACCCCTTTCAAGTAATTTAATCATCGCAAACTGTTGCATTGATGTTATTAAAATATAAACCTATTGTTTCATAATCCAAAACCCACAAAAAGATGTCCACTTAATCCATCAAGCCAACAGCAACAACTATCTGCCATCGTTCAACGTACTATAAACAGCGTATCGTTATCTGAAGTAATGAACCGTCGTCATAACTCACCGCTGTTTAAACAAACTATATAATGTCATAATAAGAATGATCAATGATCAAATATCGTTCCTTATTCAACTATCTAGACATGTTCTTCATTAGTAAATCGTCTCCACAAAGCAATACTACCTAATAACATATTCTCATTCTCCTAAATATAAATAATTACTTCTATTAAACAATCCCATTCAACATCAAGTCAACCTATCTCATCACCCAATTAATTTACTTATTTTTTTAAACCCTCTATAATATCTATCATACTCTACCGCTAACTTTCCTTATAACGGTACCTCAACAGATGACAAATTAATTTAAATTTATAGTCAAAACAAATAAAACATCAAATTCAAAGCTATGCAACTTTAATTACTATGTTATCCTATCCGATATGGATTGGTAGGACAACATCTTTCCTATAACGTTATCAATGAAACCAGTAATTCACGTCAATAGCATCAATGTAAAAGATTTGCTTCACATATCGACAACATTCACCAGACACACCATACAAAATCCGCGATTCTTCCAGTTCATAGAGCAAGTGACGTCACCTAATGAAAACCGCACTAGCTCTCACCGCTAACTAGCTAGCCATTTCCTGCCGATAATATTCAACCCCCAATGACTTTCTACAAAATACGCGATCCTTGTACACCTAACGTAACACATAATGTCCCTTATAGCGCTCTCACGTTTCAGCAAGCCCCAATGGTTAACACCCGCAGACAAAAATGGAAATTCTTCCATTTTTACTAGCAGACCTAATAAAACACACTTTCAAACAGCGTTCTGCTTTTACCTCTATCATAGGGTTTAAAAACGAACTTAACAACATTAACCATCCTAAATTGCCGTAGTAACGTCATGTTTGGTTCAGTTGATCTATTACGATATAAGACATTCACTTCTCCATGCGTCGTAAACTATATCCTATTTCTCTTGTAATCAACTAAAATCATAGCCACCCAATGAAACCATCACTCCGCCATTATCAGAATGAATGAGATCTATTCAACTATCCTTTCTAAGTAGGCTACAAGTAACACCAAACACTTGCTGTAGTTTACCATCATATATTGAAATCATCCATTTATCACGATCCAATTTATTTATAGACATATTCCACCATTGTCTCTCGTTTAATCTAGCAAAACCTTATTCAATGACCAACAAAATTACTACCACGCACTCTTCTCTCCATACCCGTTAACATTTTTACATTTTAGTCATTTAGCAGATGCTCCTATCCCGAGCGACCCACAATTAGTGAGCTCATACATTTTCTATACTTATACTGGCCCCCCTTGGGAATCGAACACACAACCCTGGTGTTGCAAGCACCATTCTCCACCAACCGAGCTACAAGAGTCCTGCTATTTAAACCACACAAGTTCAATGTTTGTAATTTTAATACTTGCATCAAATATCCACTTCTGATAATGTTTTTAAAATGTATTTCGCCTTTAAATGTCATTTTGGTGCTATGATTCAATATGTTACATGTCATTGGCTCCATCTCCTGGTCGTTTTGAGTATTACAAACTTCATTTTATGATGATTTATTACGTCAACGGTCCATAACCTATTCCTCTCACACTACGGGACTGAAAACCCACTACCTTTATAATGTACCATGCATTAAGGGTGTCTTCCTCCATTCTCTTTATAATGTACCATGCATTAAGGGTGCCTTCCTCCATTCTCTTTATAATGTACCATACATTAAGGGTGCCTTCCTCCATTCTCTTTATAATGTACCATACATTAAGGGTGCCTTCCTCCATTCTCTTTATAATGTACCATACATTAAGGGTGTCTTCCTCCATTCTCTTTATAATGTACCATACATTAAGGGTGCCTTCCTCCATTCTCTTTATAATGTACCATGCATTAAGGGTGTCTTCCTCCATTCTCTTTATAATGTAGCATGCATTAAGGGTGCCTTCCTCCATTCTCTTTATAACGTACCATGCATTAAGGGTGCCTTCCTCCATTCTCTTTATAACGTACCATGCATTAAGGGTGCCTTCCTCCATTCTCTTTATAATGTACCATGCATTAAGGGTGCCTTCCTCCATTCTCTTTATAACGTACCATGCATTAAGGGTGCCTTCCTCCATTCTCTTTATAATGTACCATGCATTAAGGGTGCCTTCCTCCATTCTCTTTATAATGTACCATGCATTAAGGGTGTCTTCCTCCATTCTCTTTATAATGTACCATGCATTAAGGGTGTCTTCCGCCCATTCTCTTTATAATGTACCATGCATTAAGGGTGTCTTCCTCCATTCTCTTTATAATGTACCATGCATTAAGGGTGCCTTCCTCCATTCTCTTTATGATGTCTGGAACATCAAGGGTTTACCTGAGTCCATTCAATGGAATCATCCACTCTCTTTATAATATAATGTTTTAAATCATATTAAAGGTGCTCTGCGCCTACTCTCTCTTTATAATATAATGTTTTAAATCATATTAAAGGTGCTCTGTGTGTCACGAATGCTGTAGGTGGGTGTAGTGGTGGAATCAAACACAGGACACCGAAGTATAGTCCAAAAGACTTGACAGACCTAAATCAATAACACACAACACTAGACAAACACAACGAGAAACTTATAGGACACTAATTACGCTAAACGAGAACAGGTGTCACAACAAACAGACAAAAGCAAACGAACATGAAACATACAACGGTGGCAGCTAGTATTCCGGAGACAACGAACGCCGAAGCCTGCCCGAACAAGGAAGAGAGGCAGCCTCGGCCGAAACCGTGACAGTACCCCCCCCTTGACGCGCGGCTCCAGACGTGCGCCGACTCCGGCCTCGGGGACGACCCGGAGGATGCGGAGCAGGGTGCGTCGGGTGCCCACGATGGAATTCCGTCAGGAGAGACGGGTCCAAAATGTCTCTCCTCGGCACCCAGCACCGTTCCTCCGGACCGTACCCCTCCCACTCCACTAGATATTGGAGACCCCCATCCGACGTCTCGAATCTAAGATGGACCTCACGGAGTACGCCGGTGCCCCCTCGATGTCCAATGGGGGCGGAGGAGTCTCCCTGATCTCACTTTCTTGGAGTGGGCCAGCTACCACCGGCCTGAGAAGGGACATATGGAACGAGGGGTTAATACTTTTATATTCAACAGGTAGTTGTAATTTGTAACACACCTCGTTCAACCTTCCCAGGACTTTAAATGGCCCTACAAACCGCCGACCCAGTTTCCGACAGGGCAGGCGGAGGGGCAGGTTTCTGGTAGAGAGCCAGACTCGATCACCAGGTGCGTACACCGGTCCCTCACTGCGGTGGAGATCTGCGCTCGCCTTATGACGTCGGAGGGCCCGCTGCAGGTGGACGTGTGCAGCGTTCCATGTCTCCTCCGAGCGCCGCGCCCACTCATCCACCGCAGGAGCCTCGATCTGGCTCTGCTGCCAAGGTGCCAGAACCGGCTGGTAACCTAACACACATTGGAAAGGGGTTAGGTTAGTGGAGGAATGGCGTAGGGAATTCTGGGCCATTTCGGCCCAGGGAACGTACCTGCCCACTCCTCCGGCCGGTCCTGGCAGTATGTTCTAAGAAACCTACCCACATCCTGGTTCACACGTTCCACCTGCCCATTACTCTCCGGGTGGTAACCCGAGGTGAGGCTCACCGAGACCCCCAACCGCTCCATAAAAGCTCTCCAGACTCTGGAGGTAAATTGGGGACCTCGATCAGACACAATATCCTCGGGTACCCCGTAGTGCCGGAACACATGGGTGAATAGGGCTTCGGCAGTTTGCAGGGCGGTAGGAAGGCCCGGCATGGGGAGCAAACGACAGGCCTTAGAAAACCGGTCCACAACGACCAGTATAGTGGTATTCCCCTGTGAAGGAGGAAGGTCAGTAAGGAAATCCACCGAGAGGTGGGACCATGGTCGTTGTGGAACGGGCAGGGGTAGTAACTTACCCCTAGGCAGATGTCTAGGCGCCTTACACTGGGCGCACACCGAGCAGGAGGAAACATAAACCCTCACATCCCTTGCCAACGTGGGCCACCAGTACTTGGCACTAAGACAGTGCACTGTCCGGCCGATACCAGGGTGTCCAGAGGAGGGTGACGTGTGAGCCCAATAGATCAATCGATCCCGAACCTCGAGCGGAACGTACTTCCGACCCTCCGGGCATTGCGGTGGACTAGGGTCGGTGCGTAACGCCCGCTCGAGCTCAGCATCGACCTCCCACACTACCGGTGCCACCAGACACGACTCCGGCAGTATGGGAGTGGGCTCCACGGACCTCTCCTCCGTGTCATACCGCCGAGACAGCGCATCTGCCTTACCGTTCTGTGACCCAGGGATGTACGTGATCTTAAATGTAAACCGGGTCAAAAACATATTCCATCTTGCCTGCCGAGGGTTCAGCCTCCTCGCTGCCCGGATGTACTCCAGGTTACGGTGGTCCGTCAAAATGAGGAAAGGGTGTTGAGCCCCCTCAAGCCAGTGCCTCCACACCTTTAGGGCCTGTACCACGGCTAACAGCTCCCTGTCCCCTACGTCATAGTTTCGCTCCGCCGGACTGAGCTTCTTGGAATAAAAGGCACAGGGGCGGAGCTTAGGTGGCGCGCCTGACCGTTGTGAAAGCACGGCTCCTATACCGGCCTCAGACGCGTCCACCTCTACCTGAAATGGTAAAGAGGGATCCGGATGCGCCAGCACCGGGGCCGAGGTAAACAGGTCCTTCAGCCTCCCAAACGCCCTGTCCGCCTCGGCAGACCACTGCAGACGCACCGGACCCCCCTTCAAAAGAGACGTGATGGGAGCTGCCACCTGTCCAAAACCCCAGATAAACCTCCGGTAGTAATTCGCAAACCCCAAAAACTGCTGCACCTCCTTCACAGTGGTTGGTGTTTGCCAATTACGCACGGCTGACACCCGGTCTACCTCCATCTTCACCCCTGACGCAGACAACTGATACCCCAAAAAAGGAGACCGACTCCTGGAAAAACAGACACTTCTCTGCCTTAACATACAGGTCGTGCTCCACCAGCCTCCGCAACACTCTGCGCACCAGGGCCACATGCTCGACACGGGTAGGCGAGTACACGAGAATGTCATCTATGTACACAACGACCCCCTGCCCCTGCATGTCCCTGAAGATCTCATCCACGAATGATTGGAAAACTGACGGAGCGTTCATCAACCCGTATGGCATGACAAGATACTCGTAATGGCCCGAGGTGGTACTAAAGGCTGTCTTCCATTCATCGCCCTCCCTGATGCGCACCAAGTTGTACGCGCTCCTGAGATCTAATTTAGTGAAGAAACGCGCCCCATGCAAGGACTCAGTCATGGTCGCAATCAGCGGGAGTGGATAACTGTACTTCACCGTGATCTGATTGAGACCACGGTAATCGATGCACGGGCGTAAACCACCATCCTTCTTCTTCACAAAAAAGAAACTCGAGGACGCAGGGGAAGTGGAAGGCTGTATGTATCCTTGTCTCAGAGATTCATCTATGTAAGTCTCCATAGCTTTCTTCTCCTCCTGAGACAGAGGATACACATGGCTCCGTGGGAGCGCAGCTCCTGCCTGGAGGTCTATCGCACAATCTCCCTGCCTATGGGGTGGCAACCGCGTCGCCCTCGACTTACTAAACGCGATAGCCAAATCCCCATACTCAGGGGGAACGTGCAATGCGGGCACCTGGTTTGGACTCTCCACCGAGGTAGCCCCTACGGAAACGCCCAAACATCGACCCACACACTGGGCAGACCACTCCATCAGAGCCCTCTCCTGCCACGAAATAGATGGGTTATGGGTACTCAACCAGGGCATGCCCAGCACCACCGGATACGCAGGCGAGTCAATCAGAAATAGCCGAATCATCTCCTGATGACCCCCTGTGCACACATCCTAAGTGGCGCAGTGACTTCCCTGATCAAGCCCGCACCCAACGGACGGCTATCTAGGGCATGAACGGGGAAAGGGACATCAACAGGAAGAAGGGGAATCCCTAAGGCTAAACAAAACTTCTTATCAACAAAATTCCCAGCCGCGCCTGAATCTACCAGCGCCTTATGCTGGGAATGAGGTGCTACCTGTGGAAAACTCACAGGTATACAGAAATGTGCAACAGAGAGCTCTGGGTGAGTGGGGCGCCTACTCACCTGGAAGGAATCCCCAGTGCGGGACCTGTCGTCCTCTCCCCTAGGAGGCCATCCCCAGCACCCTAGCCGCGGTGTGTCCTCCCGACCACAGTTGGTGCAGGAGGTGGACCCCCTAGTAAGCCGACCCCTCCTCTCTCTAGCGCCAGCGCCCGAGCTCCATGGGGCACGGCTCGGAGGCGCTGGAGGGTGAAATGGACGGACCCCCTCGGGGACGTCCGCGGGTAGCTAGCAGATTATCCAGCCTGATGGACATGTCGACCAACTGGTCGAACGAGAGGCTGGTGTCCCTACAGGCCAGCTCCCGACGGACGTCCTCTCGTAGACTACATCTGTAGTGATCGACGAGAGCCCGCTCATTCCACCCTGCATCTGCCGCTAGAGTACGGAATTCTAGGGCGAACTCCTGGGCACTCCTCCTCCCCTGCCGGAGGAAGACCAGACGCTCCCCCGCCGCTTTCCCCTCCGGGGGATGGTCAAACACCGCCCTGAAGCGGCGGGAGAACTCGTCGTATGTGATGGTGTCCGCGTCGATCCTCCTCCACTCCGCGTTGGCCCATTCCAACGCCTTCCCGGAAAGGCAGGAGATCAGGGCGGACACGCCGGGTGCACGGGTGGGCGCCGGGTGCACGGTGGCCAGGTACAGCTCCACCTGGAGAAGGAATCCCTGACACCCGGCCGCGGTCCCATCGTAGGCCCTCGGGAGCGAGAGTCGGACTCCCTTCGGGGTTCCGGTGCGGGAATGGGCTGACTGGCCAATGGTGCTGACAGGGAGGATGGCGGTGGAGGCGTCCCCCAGCCTCGGATGGTGGTGATCACCTCCTGCAGTGCGGTCCCCATCTGCAGGATCTGGTCACTTTGTTCCCGGACCTTGTCCTCCAGCGTCGCCTGGGCTGCTGCGGCTCCTGCTGATTCCATTCTTCAAGGTGTGTTATTCTGTCACGAATGCTGTAGGTGGGTGTAGTGGTGGAATCAAACGCAGGACACCGAAGTATAGTCCAAAAGACTTTAGTCAATTTCCAACAAGGAAAATTACGAACAGACTTGCCCGAAGGCGAAATTACGCACGAAGGCGAACAAAACAAAAGGCGCACTAAACAGGTGCGTAAACGCTCCAACGCAGTGGAGGGAAGCTCAACCGAGCGAAATAGCAAAATACAAGCCCAACACACGACAGACCTAAATCAATAACACACAACACTAGACAAACACAACGAGAAACTTATAGGACACTAATTACGCTAAACGAGAACAGGTGTCACAACAAACAGACAAAAGCAAACGAACATGAAACATACAACGGTGGCAGCTAGTATTCCGGAGACAACGAACGCCGAAGCCTGCCCGAACAAGGGAGAGAGGCAGCCTCGGCCGAAACCGTGACACTGTGCCTAATCTCTCTTTATAATATAATGTTTTAAATCATATTAAAGGTGCTCTGTGCCTAATCTCTCTTTATAATATAATGTTTTAAATCATATTAAAGGTGCTCTGCGCCTAATCTCTCTTTATAATATAATGTTTTAAATCATATTAAAGGTGCCCTGTGCCTAATCTCTCTTTATAATATAATGTTTTAAATCATATTAAAGGTGCTCTGCGCCTACTCTCTCTTTATAATATAATGTTTTAAATCATATTAAAGGTGCCCTGCGCCTAATCTCTCACTATTCTGTTGCATTTACTCCTTACTTCGACCACACTCTAATTTGAATCGTAGCACCATGTAATAGTCAAATTATATATTCCTCCTTGCATCCCTTTACATAATTCAATACAACTCATCGTCCCCCTTCAAAAATATTGAATTTTAAAGTTCGTTACAGTTCAGCTTTACAACAGATAAGCAGATTTTGACATAATCCCAAAAAATGAAAGTCTGCTTACCTGTTAGTTGAGCTGCGAACTGCATCCTGTTCGTTTAGACGCCAATCTGTTATGATGAGTTTCTCGGCCATCAAAGAAACAAGGATGCAAGGATATACTTAGACATTCTGTGGAGATTTCATGCCAAGTATTTATTGAATCACGAGCTCGTGGGTTCATCTTTACAAACGGACATGGCTTTGCCCTTCGTCAGTTGAACTAACTTGAACAAAGACACTCTACCTTATATACCCTTTATTACCATCTTCCTGGCATCCATCTGGCAAGTCTCCATGGGCACTCCCTGCCTTTGATATTCATCACTCTTTACCCCAAGTCAGTATCCTAAACATCACTCATGCTATCCTAAACATCACTCATGCTATCCTAAACATCACTCATGCTATCACTAATCTCCTTTGACATAATGGAATGTAGACTTCATGGCCCCAAACCACTCATCTCTTAACTCTTTCCCTGTCCTCACAATACTATGACATGACATCATTACAGGTGTTGCTTCAATATATCCACATAATTTTCCTTCCTCATGATGCCATCTATTTTGTGAAGTGCACCAGTCCCTCCTGCAGCAAAGCACCCCCACAGCATGATGCTGCCACCCCCGTGCTTCATGGTTGGGATGGTGTTCTTCGGCTTGCAAGCTACCCCCTTTTTCCTCCAAACATAACGATGGTCATTATGGCCAAAAAGTTCTATTTTTGTTTAATCAGACCAGAGGACATTTCTCCAAAAAGTACGATCTTTGTCCCCATGTGCAGTTGCAAACCGTAGTCTGGCTTTTTTATGGCAGTTTTGTTGCAATGGCTTCTTCCTTGCTGAGTGGCCTTTCAGGTTATGTTGATATAGGACTCGTTTTAATGTGGATATAGATACTTTTGTACCTGTTTCCTTCAGCATCTTCACAAGGTCCTTTGCTGTTGTTCTGGGATTGATTTGCACTTTTCGCACCAAAGTACGTTTATCTCTAGGAGATCTCCTTCCTGAGCGGTATGACGGCTGTGTGGTCCCATGGTGTTTATACTTGCGTATCCCGAGGATGAACCAGACTTGTGGAGGTCTACAATTATTTTTCTGAGGTCTAGGCTGATTTATTTTGATTTTCCCATGATGTCAAGCAAAGAGGCACTGAGTTTGAAGGTAGGCCTTGAAATACATCCACAGGTACACCTCCAATTGACTCAAATGATGTCAATTAGCCTATCAGAAGCTTCTAAAGCCATGACATCATATTCTGGAATTTTCTAAGCTGTTTAAAGGCACAGGCAACTTACTGTATGTAAACTTCTAACCCACTGGAATTGTGATACAGTGAATTATAAGTGAAATAATCTGTCTGTAAACAATTGTTGGAAAAATTACTTGTGTCATGCACAAAGTAGATGTCCTAACCGACTTGCCAAAACTATAGTTTATTAACAAGACATTTGTGGAATGGTTGAAAAACAAGTTTTAATGACTCCAACCTAAGTGTATGTAAACTTCCGACTTCAACTGTAACTCTTTATCCACAATATAGCAGGGGGTGTAAAGCCATAACACATACGTTTTTCCAGCAGCAGACTATGATCGATAATGTCAAAAGCCGCACTGAAGTCTAAAAAAACAGCCCCCACAATCTTTTTATCATGAATTTCTCTCAGCCAATCATCAGTCATTTGTGTAAGTGCTGTGCTTGTTGAATGTTCTTCCCTATAAGCGTGCTAAAAGTATGTTATCTATTTGTTTACTGTAAAATAGCATTGTATCTGGTCAAAAAAAACTTTACTAAGGGTTGGTAACAGGCTGATTGGTCGGGTATTTGAACCAGGAAAGGGGGCTTTACTATTCTTAGGTAGCGGAACAACTATCAGTTCTTACAGTAAGAAGTGGTTTAGTGTTTTAACCATGTTAAGTTGTTCCAGTAAGAAGTGGTTTTGTGTTTTAACCATGTTAAGTTGTTCCAGTAAGAAGTGGTTTAGTGTTTGAACCATGTTAAGTTGTTACAGTAAGAAGTGGTTTAGTGTTTTAACCATGTTAAGTTGTTCCAGTAAGAAGTGGTTTAGTGTTTTAACCATGTTAAGTTGTTCCAGTAAGAAGTGGTTTTGTGTTTTAACCATGGTAAGTTGTTCCAGTAAGAAGTGGTTTAGTGTTTTAACCATGTTAAGTTGTTACAGTAATAAGTGGTTTAGTGATTTAACCATGTTAAGTTGTTACAGTAAGAAGTGGTTTAGTGTTTTAACCATGTTACGTTGATTCAGTAAGAAGTGGTTTAGTGTTTTAACCATGTTAAGTTGTTACAGTAAGAAGTGGTTTTGTGTTTTAACCATGTTAAGTTGTTCCAGTAAGAAGTAGTTTAGTGTTTTCACCATGTTAAGTTGTTCCAGTAAGAAGTGGTTTAGTGTTTTAACCATGTTTAAGTTGTTACAGTAAGAAGTGTTTTAGTGTTTTAACCATGTTACGTTATTACAGTAAAAAGTGGTTTAGTGTTTTCACCATGTTAAGTTGTTACAGTAAGAAGTGGTTTAGTGTTTTAACCATGTTTAAGTTGTTACAGTAAGAAGTGTTTTAGTGTTTTAACCATGTTACGTTATTACAGTAAGAAGTGGTTTAGTGTTTTAACCATGTTAAGTTGTTACAGTAAGAAGTGCTTTTGTGTTTTAACCATGTTAAGTTGATTCATTAAGAAGTGGTTTAGTGTTTTAACCATGTTAAGTTGTTACAGTAAGAAGTGGTTTAGTGTTTTAACCATGTTAAGTTGTTACAGTAATAAGTGGTTTAGTGTTTTAACCATGTTAAGTTGTTCCAGTAAGAAGTGGTTTAGTGTTTTAACCATAATAAGTTGTTCCAGTAAGAAGTGGTTTTGTGTTTTAACCATGTTAAGTTGTTACAGTAATAAATGGTTTTGTGTTTTAACCATGGTAAGTTGTTACAGTAAGAAGTGGTTTAGTGTTTTAACCATGTTAAGTTGTTACAGTAAGAAGTGTTTTAGTGTTTTAACCATGTTTAAGTTGTTACAGTAAGAAGTGTTTTAGTGTTTTAACCATGTTACGTTATTACAGTAAGAAGTGGTTTAGTGTTTTAACCATGTTAAGTTGTTACAGTAAGAAGTGGTTTTGTGTTTTAACCATGTTAAGTTGTTCCAGTAAGAAGTGGTTTAGTGTTTGAACCATGTTAAGTTGTTACAGTAAGAAGTGGTTTAGTGTTTTAACCATGTTAAGTTGTTCCAGTAAGAAGTGGTTTTGTGTTTTAACCATGTTAAGTTGTTCCAGTAAGAAGTGGTTTTGTGTTTTAACCATGGTAAGTTGTTCCAGTAAGAAGTGGTTTAGTGTTTTAACCATGTTAAGTTGTTACAGTAATAAGTGGTTTAGTGATTTAACCATGTTAAGTTGTTACAGTAAGAAGTGGTTTAGTGTTTTAACCATGTTACGTTGATTCAGTAAGAAGTGGTTTAGTGTTTTAACCATGTTAAGTTGTTACAGTAAGAAGTGGTTTTGTGTTTTAACCATGTTAAGTTGTTCCAGTAAGAAGTGGTTTAGTGTTTTAACCATGTTTAAGTTGTTACAGTAAGAAGTGTTTTAGTGTTTTAACCATGTTACGTTATTACAGTAAGAAGTGGTTTAGTGTTTTAACCATGTTAAGTTGTTACAGTAAGAAGTGCTTTTGTGTTTTAACCATGTTAAGTTGATTCATTAAGAAGTGTTTTAGTGTTTTAACCATGTTAAGTTGTTACAGTAAGAAGTGGTTTAGTGTTTTAACCATGTTAAGTTGTTACAGTAATAAGTGGTTTAGTGTTTTAACCATGTTAAGTTGTTCCAGTAAGAAGTGGTTTAGTGTTTTAACCATGTTAAGTTGTTCCAGTAAGAAGTGGTTTTGTGTTTTAACCATGTTAAGTTGTTACAGTAAGAAGTAGTTTAGTGTTTTCACCATGTTAAGTTGTTCCAGTAAGAAGTGGTTTAGTGTTTTAACCATGTTTAAGTTGTTACAGTAAGAAGTGTTTTAGTGTTTTAACCATGTTACGTTATTACAGTAAGAAGTGGTTTAGTGTTTTCACCATGTTAAGTTGTTACAGTAAGAAGTGGTTTAGTGTTTTAACCATGTTTAAGTTGTTACAGTAAGAAGTGTTTTAGTGTTTTAACCATGTTACGTTATTACAGTAAGAAGTGGTTTAGTGTTTTAACCATGTTAAGTTGTTACAGTAAGAAGTGGTTTAGTGTTTTAACCATGTTAAGTTGTTCCAGTAAGAAGTGGTTTTGTGTTTTAACCATGTTAAGTTGTTACAGTAAGAAGTAGTTTAGTGTTTTCACCATGTTAAGTTGTTCCAGTAAGAAGTGGTTTAGTGTTTTAACCATGTTTAAGTTGTTACAGTAAGAAGTGTTTTAGTGTTTTAACCATGTTACGTTATTACAGTAAGAAGTGGTTTAGTGTTTTCACCATGTTAAGTTGTTACAGTAAGAAGTGGTTTAGTGTTTTAACCATGTTTAAGTTGTTACAGTAAGAAGTGTTTTAGTGTTTTAACCATGTTACGTTATTACAGTAAGAAGTGGTTTAGTGTTTTAACCATGTTAAGTTGTTACAGTAAGAAGTGCTTTTGTGTTTTAACCATGTTAAGTTGATTCATTAAGAAGTGGTTTAGTGTTTTAACCATGTTAAGTTGTTACAGTAAGAAGTGGTTTAGTGTTTTAACCATGTTAAGTTGTTACAGTAATAAGTGGTTTAGTGTTTTAACCATGTTAAGTTGTTACAGTAATAAGTGGTTTAGTGTTTTAACCATAATAAGTTGTTCCAGTAAGAAGTGGTTTTGTGTTTTAACCATGTTAAGTTGTTACAGTAATAAATGGTTTTGTGTTTTAACCATGGTAAGTTGTTACAGTAAGAAGTGGTTTAGTGTTTTAACCATGTTAAGTTGTTACAGTAAGAAGTGTTTTAGTGTTTTAACCATGTTTAAGTTGTTACAGTAAGAAGTGTTTTAGTGTTTTAACCATGTTACGTTATTACAGTAAGAAGTGGTTTAGTGTTTTAACCATGTTAAGTTGTTACAGTAAGAAGTGGTTTTGTGTTTTAACCATGTTAAGTTGTTCCAGTAAGAAGTGGTTTAGTGTTTGAACCATGTTAAGTTGTTACAGTAAGAAGTGGTTTAGTGTTTTAACCATGTTAAGTTGTTCCAGTATGAAGTGGTTTAGTGTTTTAACCATGTTAAGTTGTTCCAGTAAGAAGTGGTTTTGTGTTTTAACCATGGTAAGTTGTTCCAGTAAGAAGTGGTTTAGTGTTTTAACCATGTTAAGTTGTTACAGTAATAAGTGGTTTAGTGATTTAACCATGTTAAGTTGTTACAGTAAGAAGTGTTTTAGTGTTTTAACCATGTTAAGTTGTTACAGTAAGAAGTGGTTTAGTGTTTTAACCATGTTAAGTTGTTACAGTAATAAGTGGTTTAGTGTTTTAACCATGTTAAGTTGTTCCAGTAAGAAGTGGTTTAGTGTTTTAACCATGTTAAGTTGTTCCAGTAAGAAGTGGTTTTGTGTTTTAACCATGTTAAGTTGTTACAGTAAGAAGTAGTTTAGTGTTTTCACCATGTTAAGTTGTTCCAGTAAGAAGTGGTTTAGTGTTTTAACCATGTTTAAGTTGTTACAGTAAGAAGTGTTTTAGTGTTTTAACCATGTTACGTTATTACAGTAAGAAGTGGTTTAGTGTTTTCACCATGTTAAGTTGTTACAGTAAGAAGTGGTTTAGTGTTTTAACCATGTTTAAGTTGTTACAGTAAGAAGTGTTTTAGTGTTTTAACCATGTTACGTTATTACAGTAAGAAGTGGTTTAGTGTTTTAACCATGTTAAGTTGTTACAGTAAGAAGTGCTTTTGTGTTTTAACCATGTTAAGTTGATTCATTAAGAAGTGGTTTAGTGTTTTAACCATGTTAAGTTGTTACAGTAAGAAGTGGTTTAGTGTTTTAACCATGTTAAGTTGTTACAGTAATAAGTGGTTTAGTGTTTTAACCATGTTAAGTTGTTCCAGTAAGAAGTGGTTTAGTGTTTTAACCATAATAAGTTGTTCCAGTAAGAAGTGGTTTAGTGTTTTAACCATGTTTAAGTTGTTACAGTAATAAATGGTTTTGTGTTTTAACCATGGTAAGTTGTTACAGTAAGAAGTGGTTTAGTGTTTTAACCATGTTAAGTTGTTACAGTAAGAAGTGGTTTAGTGTTTTAACCATGTTACGTTGATTCAGTAAGAAGTGGTTTAGTGTTTTAACCATGTTAAGTTGTTACAGTATGTTACGGATACAGGTATCCTGTGTTTTTGTGTGTTTCTCTCCTTCTGCCCTAATCACAGGTGTCCTGTATGTTCCTGATTGGTGGTCGTTGAGGTGTCTGCTGATTGGACCAATCAGTGAACATTCCTGTGCATGGCACCACCTGTTACTCGTTTTGTTCAATCACACATCCCATTGTATAAAAACCAGTCTTGTGTTTGTTGAGAGAGAGAGAGAATATTTCCGTATGTGAGTATGGACACTGTGGTGTCCGGTTTTTGTTTACTCACTAAGTTGCTGGTTACTCTGGTTGGTAATTTTGTTAGACCTCTGTTTTGTATGTGAGTAATGGATACTGTGATGTCCTGTGTTGAGAGTACTCATTAATTTGCTGGTTACTCTGTTTGGTAACTATTGTGTGTTTCTGGGAAAAGGGGAGTTTGAGCTAGCTGCCCTTGGGCATACATTTCCCGTAGAAAGAACTGTCTATAAACACTAGTTAGACATGAGCGGACCACCCACTGTATTTTTGTATGGTAGCAGTAGCCTAGCGGTTCTTGAGGCAGGCAAGATCAGTTTAGGGGTGTTTTACACTATGGTTTCATTTCTTGGGTCCTGCTCAGCCCTTTTTCCCAATCCTTTACCGTGTGTTCAGCAATAAACCATTTATGTTTGACGGTAGTTCATGGTTGTTGTGTCATATTTGTTCTCACTGTTCCATGCCACACTCCTAATTTGCATAATTTATGTTACGGGTCTCATGTCCATCCACCCTAGATGTTTAGAGCCACGGGGTTCGTAACATAAAGTGGGGGTTCGTCCGGGATCTATCCCATGCTACTCATGCAAATTAGTAAGTGTCTGGTTCAGTGTTGAGCTTGGCAGCTGTACTACCTGTTTTTTTTGTGTGTTCAGTATTCGACGGCTCGTGTTGCTAGTAGAATGGCTACTTTTGAGTTGGATGCATTTTTGGAAAACCCTACGTGGGAGGTTTTTGATAATTGCCGTAGAGTGGATCTACAGGCTTTGGCTGACCACTTTTCTGTACCCATACCGAGGGGTTTAGTGAAAGCAGAAGTTAGGGAAGTAGTGCTAGCGATATTGTTGAACGAGCGAGTGCTTGAGTTACCGCCGCCTGAGTCTGCTGCTCCTGTAGGGGATGTGGTTGCTGTTCCTGTAAGCCCATCAGTGTCTGAGGACGAGACTAAGGCTCCAGCCACATTGCCCCGTTATGACCCACTCTCCCCACTGACTGACAGTGATGCCAGGATGGATGTCCGCTCGACACGGCTCCAAATGGAGGCGGAAGAGCGGGCACAAATCAGGCTAGACAAACTGGAAACGCGTAGGCTTGATCAGGAACAGGAGACGCGTAAGCTAGAGGCAGAGCTGGAAACGCGTAGGCTTGATCAGGAACTGGAGACGCGTAAGATGGAACTGGAGACGCGTAGGCTTGATCAAGAACTGGAGACGCGTAAGATGGAACTGGAGTTGCGTAAAATGGAACTGGAGGCAGAAACAGCGAGGTTAGTCTCTGCTCATACTATGCCTGCTAGTGAGCCATCCTCACCAGCTGTGTCATCTGCTACGTTTGATATTAGTAGGCAGATCACCTTGGTACCTGTGTTCAGGGAGTCAGAGGTTGATTCCTATTTCAGTGTGTTTGAACGTATAGCGGTAGCATTGAAATGGCCCGAAGAGGTATGGTGCCTATTACTTCAGTGTAAACTAACAGGTAAAGCCCAAGAGGTTCTGGCAGCGCTACCTCTTGAAGACAGTTTGAATTATGAAGTGGTCAAAGCTACTGTTCTTCGTGCCTATGAGCTTGTTCCTGAGGCATATCGACAGAGATTTAGGTCTCATAAAAAGTCTCCTACTCAGACTTATGTGGAGTTTGCTAGAGACAAAGGAAATCTGTTTGACAAATGGCACAGTGCTAGTAAGGTAACTGATTTTAACTCTCTACGGGAGTTAATCTTGTTAGAAGAGTTTAAAAATTGCTTACCGAACGCATTGTAGTTTATCTGAACGAACAGAAAGTATCCTCACTGTCGGAAGCGTCTGTATTGGCAGACGAGTTTGTGTTGACGCATAAGAGCGTGTTTTCGGCTCGTACGGAGAGCAGGGCTGCGGAGTTGCTAACTTTTAATCCTAGTCGACCAGCAGTACATCCAGCACGCCCAAAAGATGTGCGTCACTGTTTCTATTGTCATAAGGTGGGACATTTGGTTAGTGATTGCTTTTTGCTTAAACGCAAACCGGGGATGCCTCAGCACGCCAGGCCGCCAACGGGTGTTGGGCTGATTCGTACGGTTGTAAGGCCGGAATCAAGACAGAGGCCTCATACTGAATGTGGTTTGAAAGTCCCTGTCCCAGATCACAGTTATGAACCGTTCATTTTTGAGGGGTTTGTTTCTATATCAGATGACGGCGTCTCAGCGTCCAGTTAGAATCCTCAGGGATACTGGTGCGGCGCAGTCGTTCATACTAGCTGATGTGTTGCCCTTGTCTAATAATACATATTGTGGTTCCAGTGTGTTAGTACAAGGAATTGAAATGGGATTTGTTCCAGTGCCATTGCACTTTGTGAACGTACACTCTGGAGTTAGTCAGTGGATTGTTCAGAGTTGGCGTACGTCCTATGTTGCCAGTAAAAGGTGTGACATTTATAATGGGCAACGATATTGCCGGAGGAAAGGTGATACCCGTATTGGAGGTATTGGATAAAAGTGACCAGTCTCTCTCCGAGGAGCTGGGCACAGGGTTATCCAGATGTGTTCCCCGCTTGTGCTGTCACACGTGCTCAAGCACGACAAGTGGGTGAAGTGATAGATTTGTCGAACACGATTCTATTCAGAGAGTGTGACCCAGAGGATAGTTCGGGTGCTACCTCTGGTAAGCTGGTGCAGTCTGACCAACAGTCCAGAGAAAGGAAGAAGGATGTGGAACTTGTTGCTGAGGCAATACAGTTACCAGTTACTCGTGAGCAGCTGATCGCTAACCAACAGGTTGACATTAGCCTGGCTAAATGTTTTTCTAGTGTTGTCTCAGAGGAGGAGCTAAAGAAGAAAAACATGGCATACTTCATTGATGGTAATCTCCTCATGCGTAAATGGACATCCCATGTTGACGCTGGCGAAGATTGGAATGCTGTTTACCAAATAATGATTCCTACAGCCTTTCGACAAAATGTTTTATCCCTCGCTCATGATCACCAGTGGTCCGGACATCTGGGAGTCACCAAGACTTATGATCGCGTTTTGCGACATTTCTTTTGGCCTGGTTTAAAGCAAGATGTGGCTCAGTTCTGTCGGACTTGCCACACCTGTCAAGTAACTGGGAAACCGAACCAGGTTATTTCCCCCGCGCCTCTTTGTCCCATACCGGCCATAGGTGAACCCTTCGAACATGTGATGGTTGATTGTGTTGGACCATTACCAAAAACAAAATCTGGTAACCAGTTTATGTTGACAATTATGTGTGTGGCCACCAGGTACCCAGAGGCCATTCCTCTGCGAAGGATTACTGCTCCGGTGGTGAGTAAAGCGTTGATCAAATTCTTCTCAACTTTTGGGTTACCTAAGGTGATACAAACTGATCAGGGTACGAATTTCCTTTCTACACTGTTCAAACAAGTGTTAAAATCCTTGTCAGTTACACACCGTGTGTCAAGCGCATATCACCCAGAGTCTCAGGGTGCGCTTGAACGTTGGCATCAGACCCTGAAGTCTATGCTCCGTAAATATTGTTTGGAATCTGAGAAAGATTGGGATGAGGGAGTTCCTCTAGTTTTGTTTGCTGTCCGTGAGACAGTACAGGAATCCCTAGGGTTCAGCCCAGCTGAACTGGTGTTTGGACACACCATGAGAGGACCTATGAAAGTCCTTAAGGATCAGTTTTTGTCACAAGAGTTGTGTGTGAAAGAAAATGTGTTGGACTACGTTAGTCGCTTTCGTGAGCGCCTACATGCTGCCTGTGCTCTAGCAAAGGAAGCGCTGTCTTCCTCACAGAAACGGATGAAACGACACTATGACACACAGGCTGTTTCTCGTTCACTGCAGCCAGGTGACCGAGTTCTTGTATTGTTGCCTGTGCCAGGAGCGTCATTGTCAGCACGTTTCTCTGGTCCTTATGTCATTGAAAAGAAACTAAGTGAAACTGACTACGTGATACAGACTCCTGATAGAAAACGCCAATCTCGTGTGTGCCACGTTAACATGTTGAAGACATACCACACCAGACCCGTCACTCAGGTAGACAGTCCAGATAAACTGGCCGAGTCGGCTGTCTCTATTGCTGCTACGGCTGTAGTGGGAGGTCATGTTAATGATGTGGACGGAGATGGTTTGGAGTTGCGCAATACTCAGCAGCAGTGTGCTAGATTGCCCAATTCAGAGATGCTGCTGTCTCTCCCGTCAAGCCTGATTCATTTAACGGACAGATAGTCAGATGATATTGTGAGACTATTACACAGCTTTCCATGTCTTTTTAATGATGTTCCTACATGTACAAATGTGTTAGAACATGACATTAATGTTGGAAACGCTGCACCTATCAAGCAACATCCTTATCGTGTCAACGTCTCTAAGAGAAAGATAATGAGGGGTGAGGTCGGTTATTTGCTGGAGAATAACCTGGCTATGCCAAGTTCAAGTCCTTGGAGTTCTCCGTGCATTCTGGTTCCTAAACCTGATGGGACATCCAGATTATGTACGGACTATCGGAAAGTCAATGCTGTCACAGTGCCCGACTCGTTCCCGTTACCCAGACTGGATGACTGTATTGATACTGTTGGTGCTGCTACTTATGTAACCAAACTAGATCTTCTAAAGGTTACTGGCAGGTGCCGTTAACCCCACGTGCCTCCGACATCTCTGCCTTTGTGACCCCAGATCATTTCCTACAATATGCTGTCATGGCATTTGGGATGCGGAACGCACCAGCCACTTTCCAACGCCTGGTTAACACAGTATTGGCTGGAGTTCCTAATTGTAGTGCTTACCTTGATGATCTGGTAATTTATTCAACTGAGTGGTCTGATCATGTTAACACTCTAAGGGTAGTGTGTGAACGCTCTAGCAACCGCTTCTCTAACCCTGAACTTAGCAAAGTGCGAGTTTGGGAAGGCCACTGTTACTTATCTTGGTAAACAGGTCGGCCATGGTCAGGTGCGCCCTGTAGATGCCAAGGTCTCGGCTATAAACGCATTTCCCTCACCTACCACCAGAAGAGAGCTACGCCGCTTTTTTAGGGATGGTTGGCTACTACCGTAGTTTCTGTAAAAATTTCTCTGCTGTAGTTGCTCCATTAACGGATTTGCTCAGTCCGCGCAGAAAATTTGTATGGTCTGAAGATTGTCGTACTGCTTTCAACACTGCTAAAGCACTCTTATGTAGTACTCCTGTTCTTGCTGCGCCAGATTTTGAACGACCGTTTAAACTGGAGGTAGATGCAAGTGCCAGAGGTGCTGGGGCTGTTCTACTGCAGCAAGACCAGAGTGGAGTGGACCATCCTGTCTGTTATTTTTCACGGAAATTTAACAAATGTCAGACAAACTATTCCACCATTGAACAAGAAGCTCTAGCTTTGTTGTTAGCTCTGCAGTACTTTGAAGTTTATGTTGGTTCCAGTGCATTACCAGTGATAGTTTATACTGACCATAACCCCTTAGTTTTTCTCCACCGGATGTACAACCAGAACCAACGCCTTATGCGTTGGGCACTTGTCGTGCAAAAATTATAATTTGGAGATCCGCCACAAAAAGGGGTTGGATAATGTGTTGGCAGATGCTTTGTCTCGTGTGTAATGATCTAGGTTTTTTTGTTATCCCGCAGGATGATTTGTGAATTTGGGTGTTGTGATAGTGACGTGTGTCGCAAACAATTGTGGTTTGCTCTTTTAAGGGTGGGAGTGTTACGGATACAGGTATCCTGTGTTTTTGTGTGTTTCTCTCCTTCTGCCCTAATCACAGGTGTCCTGTATGTTCCTGATTGGTGGTCGTTGAGGTGTCTGCTGATTGGACCAATCAGTGAACATTCCTGTGCATGGCACCACCTGTTACTCGTTTTGTTCAATCACACATCCCATTGTATAAAAACCAGTCTTGTGTTTGTTGAGAGAGAGAGAGAATATTTCCGTATGTGAGTATGGACACTGTGGTGTCCTGTTTTTGTTTACTCACTAAGTTGCTGGTTACTCTGGTTGGTAATTTTGTTAGACCTCTGTTTTGTATGTGAGTAATGGATACTGTGATGTCCTGTGTTGAGAGTACTCATTAATTTGCTGGTTACTCTGTTTGGTAACTATTGTGTGTTTCTGGGAAAAGGGGAGTTTGAGCTAGCTGCCCTTGGGCATACATTTCCCGTAGAAAGAACTGTCTATAAACACTAGTTAGACCTGAGCGGACCACCCACTGTATTTTTGTATGGTAGCAGTAGCCTAGCGGTTCTTGAGGCAGGCAAGATCAGTTTAGGGGTGTTTTACACTATGGTTTCATTTCTTGGGTCCTGCTCAGCCCTTTTTCCCAATCCTTTACCGTGTGTTCAGCAATAAACCATTTATGTTTGACGGTAGTTCATGGTTGTTGTGTCATATTTGTTCTCACTGTTCCATGCCACACTCCTAATTTGCATAATTTATGTTACGGGTCTCATGTCCATCCACCCTAGATGTTTAGAGCCACGGGGTTCGTAACACAGTAAGAAGTGGTTTTGTGTTTTAACCATGTTAAGTTGTTCCAGTAAGAAGTGGTTTAGTGTTTTAACCATGTTAAGTTGTTCCAGTAAGAAGTGGTTTAGTGTTTTAACCATGTTAAGTTGTTACAGTAAGAAGTGGTTTAGTGTTTTAACCATGTTAAGTTGTTACAGTAAGAAGTGGTTTAGTGTTTTAACCATGTTAAGTTGATTCAGTAAGAAGTGGTTTAGTGTTTTAACCATGTTAAGTTGTTACAGTAAGAAGTGGTTTTGTGTTTTAACCATGTTAAGTTGTTCCAGTAAGAAGTAGTTTAGTGTTTTCACCATGTTAAGTTGTTCCAGTAAGAAGTGGTTTAGTGTTTTAACCATGTTAAGTTGTTACAGTAAGAAGTGCTTTTGTGTTTTAACCATGTTAAGTTGATTCATTAAGAAGTGGTTTAGTGTTTTAACCATGTTAAGTTGTTACAGTAAGAAGTGGTTTAGTGTTTTAACCATGTTAAGTTGTTCCAGTAAGAAGTGGTTTAGTGTTTTAACCATGTTAAGTTGTTACAGTAAGAAGTGGTTTTGTGTTTTAACCATGGTAAGTTGTTCCAGTAAGAAGTGGTTTAGTGTTTTAACCATGTTAAGTTGTTCCAGTAAGAAGTGGTTTTGTGTTTTAACCATGTTAAGTTGTTCCAGTAAGAAGTGGTTTTGTGTTTTAACCATGGTAAGTTGTTCCAGTAAGAAGTGGTTTAGTGTTTTAACCATGTTAAGTTTTTACAGTAATAAGTGGTTTAGTGTTTTAACCATGTTAAGTTGTTACAGTAAGAAGTGGTTTAGTGTTTTAACCATGTTAAGTTGATTCAGTAAGAAGGGGTTTTGTGTTTTAACCATGTTAAGTTGTTCCAGTAAGAAGTGGTTTAGTGTTTTAACCATGTTAAGTTGTTCCAGTAAGAAGTGGTTTAGTGTTTTAACCATGTTAAGTTGTTACAGTAAGAAGTGTTTTAGTGTTTTAACCATGTTACGTTGTTACAGTAAGAAGTGGTTTAGTGTTTTAACCATGTTAAGTTGTTCCAGTAAGAAGTGGTTTAGTGTTTTAACCATGTTAAGTTGTTCCAGTAAGAAGTGGTTTTGTGTTTTAACCATGGTAAGTTGTTCCAGTAAGAAGTGGTTTTGTGTTTTAACCATGGTAAGTTGTTCCAGTAAGAAGTGGTTTAGTGTTTTAACCATGTTAAGTTGTTACAGTAAGAAGTGGTTTAAGTTATTTCTTAAATTTTTTAGTGTTTTAACCATGTTAAGTTGTTCCAGTAAGAAGTGGTTTAGTGTTTTAACCATGTTAAGTTGTTACAGTAAGAAGTGGTTTAGTGTTTTAACCATGTTACGTTGTTACAGTAAGAAGTGGTTTAGTGTTTTAACCATGTTAAGTTGTTACAGTAAGAAGTGCTTTTGTGTTTTAACCATGTTAAGCTGTTACAGTAAGAAGTGGTTTAGTGTTTTAACCATGTTAAGCTGTTACAGTAAGAAGTGGTTTAGTGTTTTAACCATGTTAAGTTGTTCCAGTAAGAAGTGGTTTAGTGTTTTAACCATGTTAAGTTGTTCCAGTAAGAAGTGGTTTTGTGTTTTAACCATGTTAAGTTGTTACAGTAATAAGTGGTTTTGTGTTTTAACCATGGTAAGTTGTTACAGTAAGAAGTGGTTTAGTGTTTTAACCATGTTAAGTTGTTACAGTAAGAAGTGTTTTAGTGTTTTAACCATGTTTAAGTTGTTACAGTAAGAAGTGTTTTAGTGTTTTAACCATGTTACGTTATTACAGTAAGAAGTGGTTTAGTGTTTTAACCATGTTAAGTTGTTACAGTAAGAAGTGGTTTTGTGTTTGAACCATGTTAAGTTGATTCATTAAGAAGTGGTTTAGTGTTTTAACCATGTTAAGTTGTTACAGTAAGAAGTGGTTTTGTGTTTTAACCATGTTAAGTTGTTACAGTAAGAAGTGGTTTAGTGTTTTAACCATGTTAAGTTGTTACAGTAAGAAGTGGTTTAGTGTTTTAACCATGTTAAGTTGTTACAGTAAGAAGTGGTTTAGTGTTTTAACCATGTTAAGTTGTTACAGTAAGAAGTGGTTTTGTGTTTTAACCATGTTAAGTTGTTCCAGTAAGAAGTGGTTTAGTGTTTTAACCATGTTAAGTTGTTACAGTAAGAAGTGGTTTAGTGTTTTAACCATGTTAAGTTGTTCCAGTAAGAAGTGGTTTAGTGTTTTAACCATGTTAAGTTGTTCCAGTAAGAAGTGTTTTAGTGTTTTAACCATGTTAAGTTGTTACAGTAAGAAGTGGTTTAGTGTTTTAACCATGTTAAGTTGTTACAGTAAGAAGTGGTTTAGTGTTTTAACCATGTTAAGTTGTTACAGTAAGAAGTGCTTTTGTGTTTTAACCATGTTAAGTTGATTCATTAAGAAGTGTTTTAGTGTTTTAACCATGTTAAGTTGTTACAGTAAGAAGTGGTTTAGTGTTTTAACCATGTTAAGTTGTTACAGTAATAAGTGTTTTAGTGTTTTAACCATGTTACGTTATTACAGTAAGAAGTGGTTTAGTGTTTTAACCATGTTAAGTTGTTACAGTAAGAAGTGGTTTTGTGTTTTAACCATGTTAAGTTGATTCATTAAGAAGTGGTTTAGTGTTTTAACCATGTTAAGTTGTTACAGTAAGAAGTGGTTTAGTGTTTTAACCATGTTAAGTTGTTACAGTAATAAGTGGTTTAGTGTTTTAACCATGTTAAGTTGTTCCAGTAAGAAGTGGTTTAGTGTTTTAACCATGTTAAGTTGTTCCAGTAAGAAGTGGTTTAGTGTTTTAACCATGTTAAGTTGTTACAGTAATAAATGGTTTTGTGTTTTAACCATGTTAAGTTGTTACAGTAAGAAGTGGTTTAGTGTTTTAACCATGTTAAGTTGTTCCAGTAAGAAGTGTTTTAGTGTTTTAACCATGTTTAAGTTGTTACAGTAAGAAGTGTTTTAGTGTTTTAACCATGTTAAGTTGTTCCAGTAAGAAGTGGTTTAGTGTTTTAACCATGTTAAGTTGTTCCAGTAAGAAGTGGTTTTGTGTTTTAACCATGTTAAGTTGTTCCAGTAAGAAGTGGTTTAGTGTTTTAACCATGTTAAGTTGTTACAGTAAGAAGTGGTTTAGTGTTTTAACCATGTTAAGTTGTTCCAGTAAGAAGTGGTTTAGTGTTTTAACCATGTTAAGTTGTTACAGTAAGAAGTGGTTTTGTGTTTTAACCATGGTAAGTTGTTCCAGTAAGAAGTGGTTTAGTGTTTTAACCATGTTAAGTTGTTACAGTAATAAGTGGTTTAGTGATTTAACCATGTTAAGTTGTTACAGTAAGAAGGGGTTTTGTGTTTTAACCATGTTAAGTTGTTCCAGTAAGAAGTAGTTTAGTGTTTTAACCATGTTAAGTTGTTCCAGTAAGAAGTGGTTTTGTGTTTTAACCATGGTAAGTTGTTCCAGTAAGAAGTGGTTTTGTGTTTTAACCATGGTAAGTTGTTCCAGTAAGAAGTGGTTTAGTGTTTTAACCATGTTAAGTTGTTACAGTAAGAAGTGGTTTAAGTTATTTCTGTAAGAAGTATTTTAGTGTTTTAACCATGTTAAGTTGATTCAGTAAGAAGTTGTTTAGTGTTTTAACTATGTTAAGTTGATTCAGTAAGAAGTGGTTTAGTGTTTTAACCATGTTAAGTTGTTCCAGTAAGAAGTGGTTTAGTGTTTTAACCATGTTAAGTTGTTCCAGTAAGAAGTGGTTTAGTGTTTTAACCATGTTACGTTATTACAGTAAGAAGTGGTTTAGTGTTTTAACCATGTTAAGTTGTTACAGTAAGAAGTGGTTTAGTGTTTTAACCATGTTAAGTTGTTCCAGTAAGAAGTGGTTTTGTGTTTTAACCATGTTAAGTTGTTACAGTAAGAAGTGGTTTTGTGTTTTAACCATGTTAAGTTGTTACAGTAAGAAGTGGTTTAGTGTTTTAACCATGTTAAGTTGTTACAGTAAGAAGTGTTTTAGTGTTTTAACCATGTTTAAGTTGTTACAGTAAGAAGTGTTTTAGTGTTTTAACCATGTTACGTTATTACAGTAAGAAGTGGTTTAGTGTTTTAACCATGTTAAGTTGTTACAGTAAGAAGTGGTTTTGTGTTTGAACCATGTTAAGTTGATTCATTAAGAAGTGGTTTAGTGTTTTAACCATGTTAAGTTGTTCCAGTAAGAAGTGGTTTTGTGTTTTAACCATGTTAAGTTGTTACAGTAATAAGTGGTTTTGTGTTTTAACCATGGTAAGTTGTTACAGTAAGAAGTGGTTTAGTGTTTTAACCATGTTAAGTTGATTCAGTAAGAAGTGGTTTAGTGTTTTAACCATGTTAAGTTGTTACAGTAAGAAGTGGTTTTGTGTTTTAACCATGTTAAGTTGTTCCAGTAAGAAGTAGTTTAGTGTTTTCACCATGTTAAGTTGTTACAGTAAGAAGTGGTTTAGTGTTTTAACCATGTTAAGTTGTTACAGTAATAAGTGGTTTAGTGTTTTAACCATGTTAAGTTGTTCCAGTAAGACGTGGTTTAGTGTTTTAACCATGTTAAGTTGTTACAGTAAGAAGTGGTTTAGTGTTTTAACCATGTTAAGTTGTTACAGTAAGAAGTGTTTTAGTGTTTTAACCATGTTACGTTATTACAGTAAGAAGTGGTTTAGTGTTTTAACCATGTTAAGTTGTTCCAGTAAGAAGTGGTTTAGTGTTTTAACCATGTTAAGTTGTTCCAGTAAGAAGTGGTTTTGTGTTTTAACCATGGTAAGTTGTTCCAGTAAGAAGTGGTTTTGTGTTTTAACCATGTTAAGTTGTTACAGAAATAAAGTGATTTTGTGTTTTAACCATGGTAAGTTGTTACAGTAAGAAGTGGTTTAGTGTTTTAACCATGTTAAGTTGTTACAGTAAGAAGTGTTTTAGTGTTTTAACCATGTTAAGTTGTTACAGTAAGAAGTGTTTTAGTGTTTTAACCATGTTACGTTATTACAGTAAGAAGTGGTTTAGTGTTTTAACCATGTTAAGTTGTTACAGTAAGAAGTGGTTTTGTGTTTGAACCATGTTAAGTTGATTCATTAAGAAGTGGTTTAGTGTTTTAACCATGTTAAGTTGTTACAGTAAGAAGTGGTTTTGTGTTTTAACCATGTTAAGTTGTTACAGTAATAAGTGGTTTAGTGTTTTAACCATGTTAAGTTGTTACAGTAAGAAGTGGTTTAGTGTTTTAACCATGTTAAGTTGATTCAGTAAGAAGTGGTTTAGTGTTTTAACCATGTTAAGTTGTTACAGTAAGAAGTGGTTTTGTGTTTTAACCATGTTAAGTTGTTCCAGTAAGAAGTGGTTTAGTGTTTTAACCATGTTAAGTTGTTACAGTAAGAAGTGGTTTAGTGTTTTAACCATGTTAAGTTGTTACAGTAAGAAGTGGTTTAGTGTTTTAACCATGTTAAGTTGTTCCAGTAAGAAGTGGTTTAGTGTTTTAACCATGTTAAGTTGTTACAGTAAGAAGTGGTTTAGTGTTTTAACCATGTTTAAGTTGTTACAGTAAGAAGTGTTTTAGTGTTTTAACCATGTTACGTTATTACAGTAAGAAGTGGTTTAGTGTTTTAACCATGTTAAGTTGTTCCAGTAAGAAGTGGTTTAGTGTTTTAACCATGTTAAGTTGTTCCAGTAAGAAGTGGTTTTGTGTTTTAACCATGGTAAGTTGTTCCAGTAAGAAGTGGTTTTGTGTTTTAACCATGTTAAGTTGTTCCAGTAAGAAGTGGTTTAGTGTTTTAACCATGTTAAGTTGTTCCAGTAAGAAGTGGTTTTGTGTTTTAACCATGTTAAGTTGTTACAGTAAGAAGTGTTTTAGTGTTTTAACCATGTTACGTTATTACAGTAAGAAGTGGTTTAGTGTTTTAACCTTGTTAAGTTGTTACAGTAAGAAGTGGTTTTGTGTTTTAACCATATTAAGTTGATTCATTAAGAAGTGGTTTTGTGTTTTAACCATGTTAAGTTGTTCCAGTAAGAAGTGGTTTAGTGTTTTAACCATGTTAAGTTGTTACAGTAAGAAGTGGTTTTGTGTTTTAACCATGTTAAGTTGTTCCAGTAAGAAGTAGTTTAGTGTTTTAACCATGTTAAGTTGATTCAGTAAGAAGTTGTTTAGTGTTTTAACTATGTTAAGTTGATTCAGTAAGAAGTGGTTTAGTGTTTTAACCATGTTAAGTTGTTCCAGTAAGAAGTGGTTTAGTGTTTTAACCATGTTAAGTTGTTCCAGTAAGAAGTGGTTTAGTGTTTTAACCATGTTAAGTTGTTACAGTAAGAAGTGGTTTAGTGTTTTAACCATGTTAAGTTGTTACAGTAAGAAGTGCTTTTGTGTTTTAACCATGTTAAGCTGTTACAGTAAGAAGTGGTTTAGTGTTTTAACCATGTTAAGTTGTTACAGTAAGAAGTGGTTTAGTGTTTTAACCATGTTAAGTTGTTCCAGTAAGAAGTGGTTTAGTGTTTTAACCATGTTAAGTTGTTACAGTAAGAAGTGGTTTAGTGTTTTAACCATGTTAAGTTGTTACAGTAAGAAGTGTTTTAGTGTTTTAACCATGTTAAGTTGTTACAGTAAGAAGTGGTTTAGTGTTTTAACCATGTTAAGTTGTTCCAGTAAGAAGTGGTTTAGTGTTTTAACCATGTTAAGTTGTTACAGTAAGAAGTGGTTTTGTGTTTTAACCATGTTAAGTTGTTACAGTAAGAAGTGGTTTTGTGTTTTAACCATGTTAAGTTGTTCCAGTAAGAAGTGGTTTAGTGTTTTAACCATGTTAAGTTGTTCCAGTAAGAAGTGGTTTTGTGTTTTAACCATGTTAAGTTGTTACAGTAAGAAGTGTTTTAGTGTTTTAACCATGTTACGTTATTACAGTAAGAAGTGGTTTAGTGTTTTAACCATGTTAAGTTGTTACAGTAAGAAGTGGTTTTGTGTTTTAACCATGTTAAGTTGTTACAGTAAGAAGTGGTTTAGTGTTTTAACCATGTTAAGTTGTTACAGTAATAAGTGGTTTAGTGTTTTAACCATGTTAAGTTGTTACAGTAAGAAGTGGTTTAGTGTTTTAACCATGTTAAGTTGTTCCAGTAAGAAGTGGTTTAGTGTTTTAACCATGTTAAGTTGTTCCAGTAAGAAGTGGTTTTGTGTTTTAACCATGTTAAGTTGTTACAGTAAGAAGTGGTTTTGTGTTTTAACCATGGTAAGTTGTTACAGTAAGAAGTGGTTTAGTGTTTTAACCATGTTAAGTTGTTACAGTAAGAAGTGGTTTATTCTATTTTTAGTGTTTTAACCATGTTAAGTTGTTTCAGTAAGAAGTGGTTTAGTGTTTTAACCATGTTAAGTTGTTACAGTAAGAAGTGGTTTAGTGTTTTAACCATGTTAAGTTGTTCCAGTAAGAAGTGGTTTAGTGTTTTAACCATGTTAAGTTGTTCCAGTAAGAAGTGGTTTAGTGTTTTAACCATGTTAAGTTGTTACAGTAAGAAGTGGTTTAGTGTTTTAACCATGTTAAGTTGTTACAGTAAGAAGTGGTTTAGTGTTTTAACCATGTTAAGTTGTTCCAGTAAGAAGTGGTTTAGTGTTTTAACCATGTTAAGTTGTTCCAGTAAGAAGTGGTTTAGTGTTTTAACCATGTTAAGTTGTTACAGTAAGAAGTGTTTTAGTGTTTTAACCATGTTAAGTTGTTACAGTAAGAAGTGGTTTAGTGTTTTAACCATGTTAAGTTGTTCCAGTAAGAAGTGGTTTAGTGTTTTAACCATGTTAAGTTGTTCCAGTAAGAAGTGGTTTTGTGTTTTAACCATGTTAAGTTGTTCCAGTAAGAAGTGGTTTTGTGTTTTAACCATGGTAAGTTGTTCCAGTAAGAAGTGGTTTAGTGTTTTAACCATGTTAAGTTGTTCCAGTAAGAAGTGGTTTTGTGTTTTCACCATGTTAAGTTGTTACAGTAAGAAGTGTTTTAGTGTTTTAACCATATTACGTTATTACAGTAAGAAGTGGTTTAGTGTTTTAACCATGTTAAGTTGTTACAGTAAGAAGTGCTTTTGTGTTTTAACCATGGTAAGTTGTTCCAGTAAGAAGTGGTTTAGTGTTTTAACCATGTTAAGTTGTTACAGTAATAAGTGGTTTAGTGATTTAACCATGTTAAGTTGTTACAGTAAGAAGGGGTTTTGTGTTTTAACCATGTTAAGTTGTTCCAGTAAGAAGTAGTTTAGTGTTTTAACCATGTTAAGTTGTTACAGTAAGAAGTGGTTTTGTGTTTTAACCATGTTAAGTTGTTCCAGTAAGAAGTGGTTTTGTGTTTTAACCATGGTAAGTTGTTCCAGTAAGAAGTGGTTTAGTGTTTTAACCATGTTAAGTTGTTACAGTAAGAAGTGGTTTAATTTTTCTGTAAAATATTTTAGTGTTTTAACCATGTTAAGTTGATTCAGTAAGAAGTTGTTTAGTGTTTTAACTATGTTAAGTTGATTCAGTAAGAAGTGGTTTAGTGTTTTAACCATGTTAAGTTGTTCCAGTAAGAAGTGGTTTAGTGTTTTAACCATGTTAAGTTGTTCCAGTAAGAAGTGGTTTAGTGTTTTAACCATGTTACGTTATTACAGTAAGAAGTGGTTTAGTGTTTTAACCATGTTAAGTTGTTACAGTAAGAAGTGCTTTTGTGTTTTAACCATGTTAAGCTGTTACAGTAAGAAGTGGTTTAGTGTTTTAACCATGTTAAGTTGTTACAGTAAGAAGTGGTTTTGTGTTTTAACCATGTTAAGTTGTTACAGTAAGAAGTGGTTTTGTGTTTTAACCATGTTAAGTTGTTACAGTAAGAAGTGGTTTAGTGTTTTAACCATGTTAAGTTGTTACAGTAAGAAGTGGTTTTGTGTTTTAACCATGTTAAGTTGTTACAGTAAGAAGTGGTTTTGTGTTTTAACCATGTTAAGTTGTTACAGTAAGAAGTGGTTTTGTGTTTTAACCATGTTAAGTTGTTACAGTAAGAAGTGGTTTAGTGTTTTAACCATGTTAAGTTGTTACAGTAAGAAGTGGTTTAGTGTTTTAACCATGTTAAGTTGTTACAGTAAGAAGTGTTTTAGTGTTTTAACCATGTTTAAGTTGTTACAGTAAGAAGTGTTTTAGTGTTTTAACCATGTTACGTTATTACAGTAAGAAGTGGTTTAGTGTTTTAACCATGTTAAGTTGTTACAGTAAGAAGTGGTTTTGTGTTTTAACCATGTTAAGTTGATTCATTAAGAAGTGGTTTAGTGTTTTAACCATGTTAAGTTGTTACAGTAAGAAGTGGTTTTGTGTTTTAACCATGTTAAGTTGTTACAGTAAGAAGTGGTTTTGTGTTTTAACCATGGTAAGTTGTTACAGTAAGAAGTGGTTTAGTGTTTTAACCATGTTAAGTTGATTCAGTAAGAAGTGGTTTAGTGTTTTAACCATGTTAAGTTGTTACAGTAAGAAGTGGTTTTGTGTTTTAACCATGTTAAGTTGTTCCAGTAAGAAGTAGTTTAGTGTTTTCACCATGTTAAGTTGTTACAGTAAGAAGTGGTTTAGTGTTTTAACCATGTTAAGTTGTTACAGTAATAAGTGGTTTAGTGTTTTAACCATGTTAAGTTGTTCCAGTAAGACGTGGTTTAGTGTTTTAACCATGTTAAGTTGTTACAGTAAGAAATGGTTTAGTGTTTTAACCATGTTAAGTTGTTACAGTAAGAAGTGTTTTAGTGTTTTAACCATGTTACGTTATTACAGTAAGAAGTGGTTTAGTGTTTTAACCATGTTAAGTTGTTCCAGTAAGAAGTGGTTTAGTGTTTTAACCATGTTAAGTTGTTCCAGTAAGAAGTGGTTTTGTGTTTTAACCATGGTAAGTTGTTCCAGTAAGAAGTGGTTTAGTGTTTTAACCATGTTAAGTTGTTACAGTAAGAAGTGTTTTAGTGTTTTAACCATGTTACGTTATTACAGTAAGAAGTGGTTTTGTGTTTTAACCATGTTACGTTATTACAGTAAGAAGTGGTTTAGTGTTTTAACCATGTTAAGTTGTTACAGTAAGAAGTGGTTTTGTGTTTGAACCATGTTAAGTTGATTCATTAAGAAGTGGTTTAGTGTTTTAACCATGTTAAGTTGTTACAGTAAGAAGTGGTTTTGTGTTTTAACCATGTTAAGTTGTTACAGTAATAAGTGGTTTTGTGTTTTAACCATGGTAAGTTGTTACAGTAAGAAGTGGTTTAGTGTTTTAACCATGTTAAGTTGATTCAGTAAGAAGTGGTTTAGTGTTTTAACCATGTTAAGTTGTTACAGTAAGAAGTGGTTTTGTGTTTTAACCATGTTAAGTTGTTCCAGTAAGAAGTGGTTTAGTGTTTTAACCATGTTAAGTTGTTACAGTAAGAAGTGGTTTAGTGTTTTAACCATGTTAAGTTGTTACAGTAAGAAGTGGTTTAGTGTTTTAACCATGTTAAGTTGTTCCAGTAAGACGTGGTTTAGTGTTTTAACCATGTTAAGTTGTTACAGTAAGAAATGGTTTAGTGTTTTAACCATGTTAAGTTGTTACAGTAAGAAGTGTTTTAGTGTTTTAACCATGTTACGTTATTACAGTAAGAAGTGGTTTAGTGTTTTAACCATGTTAAGTTGTTCCAGTAAGAAGTGGTTTAGTGTTTTAACCATGTTAAGTTGTTCCAGTAAGAAGTGGTTTTGTGTTTTAACCATGGTAAGTTGTTCCAGTAAGAAGTGGTTTTGTGTTTTAACCATGGTAAGTTGTTCCAGTAAGAAGTGGTTTAGTGTTTTAACCATGTTAAGTTGTTCCAGTAAGAAGTGGTTTTGTGTTTTAACCATGTTAAGTTGTTACAGTAAGAAGTGTTTTAGTGTTTTAACCATGTTACGTTATTACAGTAAGAAGTGGTTTAGTGTTTTAACCATGTTAAGTTGTTACAGTAAGAAGTGGTTTTGTGTTTTAACCATGTTAAGTTGTTACAGTAAGAAGTGGTTTAGTGTTTTAACCATGTTAAGTTGTTACAGTAATAAGTGGTTTAGTGATTTAACCATGTTAAGTTGTTACAGTAAGAAGGGCTTTTGTGTTTTAACCATGTTAAGTTGTTCCAGTAAGAAGTAGTTTAGTGTTTTAACCATGTTAAGTTGATTCAGTAAGAAGTGGTTTAGTGTTTTAACCATGTTAAGTTGTTACAGTAAGAAGTGGTTTAGTGTTTTAACCATGTTAAGTTGTTCCAGTAAGAAGTGGTTTAGTGTTTTAACCATGTTAAGTTGTTCCAGTAAGAAGTGGTTTAGTGTTTTAACCATGTTACGTTATTACAGTAAGAAGTGGTTTAGTGTTTTAACCATGTTAAGTTGTTACAGTAAGAAGTGGTTTTGTGTTTTAACCATGTTAAGTTGTTACAGTAAGAAGTGGTTTAGTGTTTTAACCATGTTAAGTTGTTACAGTAAGAAGTGGTTTAGTGTTTTAACCATGTTAAGTTGTTCCAGTAAGAAGTGGTTTAGTGTTTTAACCATGTTAAGTTGTTACAGTAAGAAGTGGTTTAGTGTTTTAACCATGTTAAGTTGTTACAGTAAGAAGTGTTTTAGTGTTTTAACCATGTTAAGTTATTACAGTAAGAAGTGGTTTAGTGTTTTAACCATGTTAAGTTGTTCCAGTAAGAAGTGGTTTAGTGTTTTAACCATGTTAAGTTGTTCCAGTAAGAAGTGGTTTTGTGTTTTAACCATGGTAAGTTGTTCCAGTAAGAAGTGGTTTTAGTGTTTTAACCATGTTAAGTTGTTCCAGTAAGAAGTGGTTTAGTGTTTTAACCATGTTAAGTTGTTCCAGTAAGAAGTGGTTTTGTGTTTTAACCATGTTAAGTTGTTACAGTAAGAAGTGTTTTAGTGTTTTAACCATGTTACGTTATTACAGTAAGAAGTGGTTTAGTGTTTTAACCTTGTTAAGTTGTTACAGTAAGAAGTGGTTTTGTGTTTTAACCATATTAAGTTGATTCATTAAGAAGTGGTTTTGTGTTTTAACCATGTTAAGTTGTTACAGTAAGAAGTGGTTTAGTGTTTTAACCATGTTAAGTTGTTACAGTAAGAAGTGGTTTTGTGTTTTAACCATGTTAAGTTGTTCCAGTAAGAAGTGGTTTAGTGTTTTAACCATGTTAAGTTGTTCCAGTAAGAAGTGGTTTTGTGTTTTAACCATGGTAAGTTGTTCCAGTAAGAAGTGGTTTTGTGTTTTAACCATGGTAAGTTGTTCCAGTAAGAAGTGGTTTAGTGTTTTAACCATGTTAAGTTGTTACAGTAAGAAGTGGTTTTTTTCTTATTTTTAGTGTTTTAACCATGTTAAGTTGTTTCAGTAAGAAGTTGTTTAGTGTTTTAACTATGTTAAGTTGATTCAGTAAGAAGTGGTTTAGTGTTTTAACCATGTTAAGTTGTTCCAGTAAGAAGTGGTTTAGTGTTTTAACCATGTTAAGTTGTTCCAGTAAGAAGTGGTTTAGTGTTTTAACCATGTTAAGTTGTTACAGTAAGAAGTGGTTTAGTGTTTTAACCATGTTAAGTTGTTCCAGTAAGAAGTGGTTTAGTGTTTTAACCATGTTAAGTTGTTACAGTAAGAAGTGGTTTAGTGTTTTAACCATGTTAAGTTGTTACAGTAAGAAATGGTTTAGTGTTTTAACCATGTTAAGTTGTTACAGTAAGAAGTGTTTTAGTGTTTTAACCATGTTACGTTGTTACAGTAAGAAGTGGTTTAGTGTTTTAACCATGTTAAGTTGTTACAGTAAGAAGTGGTTTAGTGTTTTAACCATGTTAAGTTGTTCCAGTAAGAAGTGGTTTTGTGTTTTAACCATGTTAAGTTGTTCCAGTAAGAAGTGGTTTAGTGTTTTAACCATGTTAAGTTGTTCCAGTAAGAAGTGGTTTAGTGTTTTAACCATGTTAAGTTGTTCCAGTAAGAAGTGGTTTTGTGTTTTAACCATGTTAAGTTGTTACAGTAAGAAGTGTTTTAGTGTTTTAACCATGTTACGTTATTACAGTAAGAAGTGGTTTAGTGTTTTAACCATGTTAAGTTGTTACAGTAAGAAGTGGTTTTGTGTTTTAACCATGTTAAGTTGTTCCAGTAAGAAGTGGTTTAGTGTTTTAACCATGTTAAGTTGTTACAGTAAGAAGTGGTTTAGTGTTTTAACCATGTTAAGTTGTTACAGTAAGAAGTGGTTTTGTGTTTTAACCATGTTAAGTTGTTCCAGTAAGAAGTGGTTTAGTGTTTTAACCATGTTAAGTTGTTACAGTAAGAAGTGGTTTTGTGTTTTAACCATGTTAAGTTGTTCCAGTAAGAAGTGGTTTTGTGTTTTAACCATGTTAAGTTGTTCCAGTAAGAAGTGGTTTAGTGTTTTAACCATGTTAAGTTGTTACAGTAAGAAGTGGTTTAATTTTTCTTAGAATTTTTAGTGTTTTAACCATGTTAAGTTGTTTCAGTAAGAAGTTGTTTAGTGTTTTAACCATGTTAAGTTGTTACAGTAAGAAGTGGTTTAGTGTTTTAACCATGTTAAGTTGTTACAGTAAGAAGTGGTTTAGTGTTTTAACCATGTTAAGTTGTTCCAGTAAGAAGTGGTTTAGTGTTTTAACCATGTTACGTTATTACAGTAAGAAGTGGTTTAGTGTTTTAACCATGTTAAGTTGTTACAGTAAGAAGTGCTTTTGTGTTTTAACCATGTTAAGTTGTTACAGTAAGAAGTGGTTTAGTGTTTTAACCATGTTAAGCTGTTACAGTAAGAAGTGGTTTAGTGTTTTAACCATGTTAAGTTGTTCCAGTAAGAAGTGGTTTAGTGTTTTAACCATGTTAAGTTGTTACAGTAAGAAGTGGTTTAGTGTTTTAACCATGTTAAGTTGTTACAGTAAGAAGTGTTTTAGTGTTTTAACCATGTTACGTTATTACAGTAAGAAGTGGTTTAGTGTTTTAACCATGTTAAGTTGTTCCAGTAAGAAGTGGTTTAGTGTTTTAACCATGTTAAGTTGTTCCAGTAAGAAGTGGTTTTGTGTTTTAACCATGTTAAGTTGTTCCAGTAAGAAGTGGTTTTGTGTTTTAACCATGGTAAGTTGTTCCAGTAAGAAGTGGTTTAGTGTTTTAACCATGTTAAGTTGTTCCAGTAAGAAGTAGTTTAGTGTTTTCACCATGTTAAGTTGTTACAGTAAGAAGTGTTTTAGTGTTTTAACCATGTTACGTTATTACAGTAAGAAGTGGTTTAGTGTTTTAACCATGTTAAGTTGTTACAGTAAGAAGTGGTTTTGTGTTTTAACCATGTTAAGTTGTTACAGTAATAAGTGGTTTAGTGATTTAACCATGTTAAGTTGTTACAGTAAGAAGGGGTTTTGTGTTTTAACCATGTTAAGTTGTTCCAGTAAGAAGTAGTTTAGTGTTTTAACCATGTTAAGTTGTTCCAGTAAGAAGTGGTTTTGTGTTTTAACCATGGTAAGTTGTTCCAGTAAGAAGTGGTTTTGTGTTTTAACCATGGTAAGTTGTTCCAGTAAGAAGTGGTTTAGTGTTTTAACCATGTTAAGTTGTTACAGTAAGAAGTGGTTTATTTCTTAAAGTATTTTAGTGTTTTAACCATGTTAAGTTGTTTCAGTAAGAAGTTGTTTAGTGTTTTAACTATGTTAAGTTGATTCAGTAAGAAGTGGTTTAGTGTTTTAACCATGTTAAGTTGTTCCAGTAAGAAGTGGTTTAGTGTTTTAACCATGTTAAGTTGTTACAGTAAGAAGTGGTTTAGTGTTTTAACCATGTTACGTTGTTCCAGTAAGAAGTGGTTTAGTGTTTTAACCATGTTAAGTTGTTACAGTAAGAAGTGGTTTTGTGTTTTAACCATGTTAAGTTGTTACAGTAAGAAGTGGTTTAGTGTTTTAACCATGTTAAGTTGTTACAGTAAGAAGTGGTTTAGTGTTTTAACCATGTTAAGTTGTTCCAGTAAGAAGTGGTTTAGTGTTTTAACCATGTTAAGTTGTTCCAGTAAGAAGTGGTTTTGTGTTTTAACCATGTTAAGTTGTTACAGTAATAAGTGGTTTTGTGTTTTAACCATGGTAAGTTGTTACAGTAAGAAGTGGTTTAGTGTTTTAACCATGTTAAGTTGTTACAGTAAGAAGTGTTTTAGTGTTTTAACCATGTTTAAGTTGTTACAGTAAGAAGTGTTTTAGTGTTTTAACCATGTTAAGTTATTACAGTAAGAAGTGGTTTAGTGTTTTAACCATGTTAAGTTGTTACAGTAAGAAGTGGTTTAGTGTTTTAACCATGTTAAGTTGATTCAGTAAGAAGTGGTTTAGTGTTTTAACCATGTTAAGTTGTTACAGTAAGAAGTGGTTTTGTGTTTTAACCATGTTAAGTTGTTCCAGTAAGAAGTAGTTTAGTGTTTTCACCATGTTAAGTTGTTCCAGTAAGAAGTGGTTTAGTGTTTTAACCATGTTAAGTTGTTACAGTAATAAGTGGTTTAGTGTTTTAACCATGTTAAGTTGTTACAGTAAGACGTGGTTTAGTGTTTTAACCATGTTAAGTTGTTACAGTAAGAAATGGTTTAGTGTTTTAACCATGTTAAGTTGTTACAGTAAGAAGTGTTTTAGTGTTTTAACCATGTTAAGTTGTTCCAGTAAGAAGTGGTTTAGTGTTTTAACCATGTTAAGTTGTTCCAGTAAGAAGTGGTTTAGTGTTTTAACCATGTTAAGTTGTTCCAGTAAGAAGTGGTTTTAGTGTTTTAACCATGTTAAGTTGTTCCAGTAAGAAGTGGTTTTGTGTTTTAACCATGTTAAGTTGTTCCAGTAAGAAGTGGTTTAGTGTTTTAACCATGTTAAGTTGTTCCAGTAAGAAGTGGTTTAGTGTTTTAACCATGTTAAGTTGTTACAGTAAGAAGTGGTTTAGTGTTTTAACCATGTTAAGTTGATTCAGTAAGAAGGGGTTTAGTGTTTTAACCATGTTAAGTTGTTACAGTAAGAAGTGGTTTTGTGTTTTAACCATGTTAAGTTGTTACAGTAAGAAGTGGTTTTGTGTTTTAACCATGTTAAGTTGTTCCAGTAAGAAGTGGTTTAGTGTTTTAACCATGTTTAAGTTGTTACAGTAAGAAGTGTTTTAGTGTTTTAACCATGTTACGTTGTTACAGTAAGAAGTGGTTTAGTGTTTTAACCATGTTAAGTTGTTACAGTAAGAAGTGCTTTAGTGTTTTAACCATGTTAAGTTGTTACAGTAAGAAGTGGTTTAGTGTTTTAACCATGTTAAGTTGTTACAGTAAGAAGTGGTTTAGTGTTTTAACCATGTTAAGTTGTTCCAGTAAGAAGTGGTTTAGTGTTTTAACCATGTTAAGTTGTTCCAGTAAGAAGTGGTTTTGTGTTTTAACCATGTTAAGTTGTTCCAGTAAGAAGTGGTTTTGTGTTTTAACCATGTTAAGTTGTTCCAGTAAGAAGTGGTTTAGTGTTTTAACCATGTTAAGTTGTTACAGTAAGAAGTGTTTTAGTGTTTTAACCATGTTTAAGTTGTTACAGTAAGAAGTGTTTTAGTGTTTTAACCATGTTAAGTTATTACAGTAAGAAGTGGTTTAGTGTTTTAACCATGTTAAGTTGTTACAGTAAGAAGTGGTTTTGTGTTTTAACCATGTTAAGTTGATTCAGTAAGAAGTGGTTTAGTGTTTTAACCATGTTAAGTTGTTACAGTAAGAAGTGGTTTTGTGTTTTAACCATGTTAAGTTGTTCCAGTAAGAAGTGGTTTAGTGTTTTAACCATGTTAAGTTGTTACAGTAAGAAGTGGTTTAGTGTTTTAACCATGTTAAGTTGTTACAGTAAGAAGTGGTTTAGTGTTTTAACCATGTTAAGTTGTTCCAGTAAGACGTGGTTTAGTGTTTTAACCATGTTAAGTTGTTCCAGTAAGAAGTGGTTTAGTGTTTTAACCATGTTAAGTTGTTACAGTAAGAAGTGTTTTAGTGTTTTAACCATGTTACGTTATTACAGTAAGAAGTGGTTTAGTGTTTTAACCATGTTAAGTTGTTCCAGTAAGAAGTGGTTTAGTGTTTTAACCATGTTAAGTTGTTCCAGTAAGAAGTGGTTTTGTGTTTTAACCATGGTAAGTTGTTCCAGTAAGAAGTGGTTTTGTGTTTTAACCATGTTAAGTTGTTCCAGTAAGAAGTGGTTTAGTGTTTTAACCATGTTAAGTTGTTCCAGTAAGAAGTGGTTTAGTGTTTTAACCATGTTAAGTTGTTCCAGTAAGAAGTGGTTTAGTGTTTTAACCATGTTAAGTTGTTTCAGTAAGAAGTGGTTTAGTGTTTTAACCATGGTAAGTTGTTCCAGTAAGAAGTGGTTTTGTGTTTTAACCATGTTAAGTTGTTCCAGTAAGAAGTGGTTTTGTGTTTTAACCATGTTAAGTTGTTCCAGTAAGAAGTGGTTTAGTGTTTTAACCATGTTAAGTTGTTACAGTAAGAAGTGTTTTAGTGTTTTAACCATGTTACGTTATTACAGTAAGAAGTGGTTTAGTGTTTTCACCATGTTAAGTTGTTACAGTAAGAAGTGGTTTAGTGTTTTAACCATGTTAAGTTGTTACAGTAAGAAGTGTTTTAGTGTTTTAACCATGTTACGTTATTACAGTAAGAAGTGGTTTAGTGTTTTAACCATGTTAAGTTGTTACAGTAAGAAGTGCTTTTGTGTTTTAACCATGTTAAGTTGATTCATTAAGAAGTGGTTTAGTGTTTTAACCATGTTAAGTTGTTACAGTAAGAAGTGGTTTAGTGTTTTAACCATGTTAAGTTGTTACAGTAAGAAGTGGTTTAGTGTTTTAACCATGTTAAGTTGTTCCAGTAAGAAGTGGTTTTGTGTTTTAACCATGTTAAGTTGTTACAGTAATAAATGGTTTTGTGTTTTAACCATGTTAAGTTGTTCCAGTAAGAAGTGGTTTAGTGTTTTAACCATGTTAAGTTGTTACAGTAAGAAGTGTTTTAGTGTTTTAACCATGTTAAGTTGTTCCAGTAAGAAGTGTTTTAGTGTTTTAACCATGTTACGTTGTTACAGTAAGAAGTGGTTTAGTGTTTTAACCATGTTAAGTTGTTACAGTAAGAAGTGGTTTTGTGTTTTAACCATGTTAAGTTGTTCCAGTAAGAAGTGGTTTAGTGTTTTAACCATGTTAAGTTGTTACAGTAAGAAGTGGTTTAGTGTTTTAACCATGTTAAGTTGTTCCAGTAAGAAGTGGTTTAGTGTTTTAACCATGTTAAGTTGTTCCAGTAAGAAGTGGTTTTGTGTTTTAACCATGTTAAGTTGTTCCAGTAAGAAGTGGTTTAGTGTTTTAACCATGTTAAGTTGTTACAGTAATAAGTGGTTTAGTGTTTTAACCATGTTAAGTTGTTACAGTAAGAAGTGGTTTAGTGTTTTAACCATGTTAAGTTGATTCAGTAAGAAGGGGTTTAGTGTTTTAACCATGTTAAGTTGTTACAGTAAGAAGTGGTTTTGTGTTTTAACCATGTTAAGTTGTTCCAGTAAGAAGTGGTTTAGTGTTTTAACCATGTTAAGTTGTTACAGTAAGAAGTGTTTTAGTGTTTTAACCATGTTACGTTATTACAGTAAGAAGTGGTTTAGTGTTTTAACCATGTTAAGTTGTTACAGTAAGAAGTGCTTTTGTGTTTTAACCATGTTAAGTTGATTCATTAAGAAGTGTTTTAGTGTTTTAACCATGTTAAGTTGTTCCAGTAAGAAGTGGTTTAGTGTTTTAACCATGTTAAGTTGTTACAGTAAGAAGTGGTTTAGTGTTTTAACCATGTTAAGTTGTTCCAGTAAGAAGTGGTTTAGTGTTTTAACCATGTTAAGTTGTTCCAGTAAGAAGTGGTTTTGTGTTTTAACCATGTTAAGTTGTTACAGTAAGAAGTGGTTTAGTGTTTTAACCATGTTAAGTTGTTCCAGTAAGAAGTGGTTTAGTGTTTTAACCATGTTAAGTTGTTCCAGTAAGAAGTGTTTTAGTGTTTTAACCATGTTAAGTTGTTACAGTAAGAAGTGGTTTAGTGTTTTCACCATGTTAAGTTGTTACAGTAAGAAGTGGTTTAGTGTTTTAACCATGTTAAGTTGTTACAGTAAGAAGTGGTTTAGTGTTTTAACCATGTTACGTTGTTACAGTAAGAAGTGGTTTAGTGTTTTAACCATGTTAAGTTGTTACAGTAAGAAGTGGTTTAGTGTTTTAACCATGTTAAGTTGATTCAGTAAGAAGTGGTTTAGTGTTTTAACCATGTTAAGTTGTTACAGTAAGAAGTGGTTTAGTGTTTTAACCATGTTAAGTTGTTACAGTAATAAGTGGTTTAGTGTTTTAACCATGTTAAGTTGTTCCAGTAAGAAGTGGTTTAGTGTTTTAACCATGTTAAGTTGTTACAGTAAGAAGTGGTTTTGTGTTTTAACCATGTTAAGTTGTTACAGTAATAAGTGGTTTTGTGTTTTAACCATGGTAAGTTGTTACAGTAAGAAGTGGTTTAGTGTTTTAACCATGGTAAGTTGTTACAGTAAGAAGTGTTTTAGTGTTTTAACCATGTTAAGTTGTTACAGTAAGAAGTGTTTTAGTGTTTTAACCATGTTACGTTATTACAGTAAGAAGTGGTTTTGTGTTTTAACCATGTTAAGTTGTTACAGTAATAAGTGGTTTTGTGTTTTAACCATGGTAAGTTGTTACAGTAAGAAGTGGTTTAGTGTTTTAACCATGTTAAGTTGTTACAGTAAGAAGTGGTTTAGTGTTTTAACCATGTTAAGTTGTTACAGTAAGAAGTGGTTTTGTGTTTTAACCATGTTAAGTTGTTCCAGTAAGAAGTGGTTTAGTGTTTTAACCATGTTAAGTTGTTCCAGTAAGAAGTGGTTTTGTGTTTTAACCATGGTAAGTTGTTCCAGTAAGAAGTGGTTTAGTGTTTTAACCATGTTAAGTTGTTCCAGTAAGAAGTGGTTTAGTGTTTTAACCATGTTAAGTTGTTACAGTAAGAAGTGGTTTTGTGTTTTAACCATGTTAAGTTGTTCCAGTAAGAAGTGGTTTAGTGTTTTAACCATGTTAAGTTGTTCCAGTAAGAAGTGGTTTTGTGTTTTAACCATGTTAAGTTGATTCATTAAGAAGTGGTTTTGTGTTTTAACCATGTTAAGTTGTTCCAGTAAGAAGTGGTTTAGTGTTTTAACCATGTTAAGTTGTTACAGTAAGAAGTGGTTTAAGTTATTTCTGTAAGAAGTATTTTAGTGTTTTAACCATGTTAAGTTGATTCAGTAAGAAGTTGTTTAGTGTTTTAACTATGTTAAGTTGATTCAGTAAGAAGTGGTTTAGTGTTTTAACCATGTTAAGTTGTTCCAGTAAGAAGTGGTTTAGTGTTTTAACCATGTTACGTTGTTACAGTAAGAAGTGGTTTAGTGTTTTAACCATGTTAAGTTGTTACAGTAAGAAGTGCTTTTGTGTTTTAACCATGTTAAGCTGTTACAGTAAGAAGTGGTTTAGTGTTTTAACCATGTTAAGTTGTTCCAGTAAGAAGTGGTTTAGTGTTTTAACCATGTTAAGTTGTTACAGTAAGAAGTGGTTTAGTGTTTTAACCATGTTAAGTTGTTACAGTAAGAAGTGGTTTTGTGTTTTAACCATGTTAAGTTGTTACAGTAAGAAGTGGTTTTGTGTTTTAACCATGTTAAGTTGTTACAGTAAGAAGTGGTTTAGTGTTTTAACCATGTTAAGTTGTTCCAGTAAGAAGTGGTTTAGTGTTTTAACCATGTTAAGTTGTTCCAGTAAGAAGTGGTTTTGTGTTTTAACCATGTTAAGTTGTTACAGTAATAAGTGGTTTTGTGTTTTAACCATGGTAAGTTGTTACAGTAAGAAGTGGTTTAGTGTTTTAACCATGTTAAGTTGTTACAGTAAGAAGTGTTTTAGTGTTTTAACCATGTTAAGTTGTTACAGTAAGAAGTGTTTTAGTGTTTTAACCATGTTACGTTATTACAGTAAGAAGTGGTTTAGTGTTTTAACCATGTTAAGTTGTTACAGTAAGAAGTGGTTTTGTGTTTTAACCATGTTAAGTTGATTCAGTAAGAAGTGGTTTAGTGTTTTAACCATGTTAAGTTGTTACAGTAAGAAGTGGTTTAGTGTTTTAACCATGTTAAGTTGTTACAGTAAGAAGTGGTTTAGTGTTTTAACCATGTTAAGTTGTTACAGTAAGAAGTGGTTTTGTGTTTTAACCATGTTAAGTTGTTCCAGTAAGAAGTGGTTTAGTGTTTTCACCATGTTAAGTTGTTACAGTAAGAAGTGGTTTAGTGTTTTAACCATGTTAAGTTGTTACAGTAATAAGTGGTTTAGTGTTTTAACCATGTTAAGTTGTTCCAGTAAGACGTGGTTTAGTGTTTTAACCATGTTAAGTTGTTACAGTAAGAAGTGGTTTAGTGTTTTAACCATGTTAAGTTGTTACAGTAAGAAGTGTTTTAGTGTTTTAACCATGTTACGTTATTACAGTAAGAAGTGGTTTAGTGTTTTAACCATGTTAAGTTGTTCCAGTAAGAAGTGGTTTAGTGTTTTAACCATGTTAAGTTGTTCCAGTAAGAAGTGGTTTTGTGTTTTAACCATGTTAAGTTGTTCCAGTAAGAAGTGGTTTTGTGTTTTAACCATGGTAAGTTGTTCCAGTAAGAAGTGGTTTAGTGTTTTAACCATGTTAAGTTGTTCCAGTAAGAAGTGGTTTTGTGTTTTAACCATGTTAAGTTGTTCCAGTAAGAAGTGGTTTTGTGTTTTAACCATGGTAAGTTGTTCCAGTAAGAAGTGGTTTAGTGTTTTAACCATGTTAAGTTGTTCCAGTAAGAAGTAGTTTAGTGTTTTCACCATGTTAAGTTGTTACAGTAAGAAGTGTTTTAGTGTTTTAACCATATTACGTTATTACAGTAAGAAGTGGTTTAGTGTTTTAACCATGTTAAGTTGTTACAGTAAGAAGTGCTTTTGTGTTTTAACCATGGTAAGTTGTTCCAGTAAGAAGTGGTTTAGTGTTTTAACCATGTTAAGTTGTTACAGTAAGAAGTGGTTTAGTGTTTTAACCATGTTAAGTTGTTACAGTAAGAAGTGGTTTAGTGTTTTAACCATGTTAAGTTGTTCCAGTAAGAAGTGGTTTAGTGTTTTAACCATGTTAAGTTGTTCCAGTAAGAAGTGGTTTTGTGTTTTAACCATGTTAAGTTGTTACAGTAAGAAGTGGTTTTGTGTTTTAACCATGTTAAGTTGTTCCAGTAAGAAGTGGTTTAGTGTTTTAACCATGTTAAGTTGTTACAGTAAGAAGTGGTTTAAGTTATTTCTGTAAGAAGTATTTTAGTGTTTTAACCATGTTAAGTTGTTTCAGTAAGAAGTGGTTTAGTGTTTTAACCATGTTAAGTTGTTCCAGTAAGAAGTGGTTTAGTGTTTTAACCATGTTAAGTTGTTCCAGTAAGAAGTGGTTTAGTGTTTTAACCATGTTAAGTTGTTCCAGTAAGAAGTGGTTTAGTGTTTTAACCATGTTAAGTTGTTACAGTAAGAAGTGGTTTTGTGTTTTAACCATGTTAAGTTGTTACAGTAAGAAGTGGTTTAGTGTTTTAACCATGTTAAGTTGTTACAGTAAGAAGTGGTTTAGTGTTTTAACCATGTTAAGTTGTTCCAGTAAGAAGTGGTTTAGTGTTTTAACCATGTTAAGTTGTTCCAGTAAGAAGTGGTTTTGTGTTTTAACCATGTTAAGTTGTTACAGTAATAAGTGGTTTTGTGTTTTAACCATGGTAAGTTGTTACAGTAAGAAGTGGTTTAGTGTTTTAACCATGTTAAGTTGTTACAGTAAGAAGTGGTTTTAGTGTTTTAACCATGTTAAGTTGTTCCAGTAAGAAGTGGTTTAGTGTTTTAACCATGTTAAGTTGTTACAGTAAGAAGTGGTTTAGTGTTTTAACCATGTTAAGTTGATTCAGTAAGAAGTGGTTTAGTGTTTTAACCATGTTAAGTTGTTCCAGTAAGAAGTGGTTTTGTGTTTTAACCATGGTAAGTTGTTCCAGTAAGAAGTGGTTTAGTGTTTTAACCATGTTAAGTTGTTCCAGTAAGAAGTGGTTTTGTGTTTTAACCATGTTAAGTTGTTCCAGTAAGAAGTGGTTTTGTGTTTTAACCATGGTAAGTTGTTACAGTAAGAAGTGGTTTTGTGTTTTAACCATGTTAAGTTGTTCCAGTAAGAAGTAGTTTAGTGTTTTCACCATGTTAAGTTGTTCCAGTAAGAAGTGGTTTAGTGTTTTAACCATGTTAAGTTGTTACAGTAAGAAGTGGTTTAGTGTTTTAACCATGTTAAGTTTTTCCAGTAAGACGTGGTTTAGTGTTTTAACCATGTTAAGTTGTTACAGTAAGAAATGGTTTAGTGTTTTAACCATGTTAAGTTGTTCCAGTAAGAAGTGTTTTAGTGTTTTAACCATGTTAAGTTGTTACAGTAAGAAGTGGTTTAGTGTTTTAACCATGTTAAGTTGTTCCAGTAAGAAGTGGTTTAGTGTTTTAACCATGTTAAGTTGTTCCAGTAAGAAGTGGTTTTGTGTTTTAACCATGTTAAGTTGTTCCAGTAAGAAGTGGTTTTGTGTTTTAACCATGGTAAGTTGTTCCAGTAAGAAGTGGTTTAGTGTTTTAACCATGTTAAGTTGTTCCAGTAAGAAGTGGTTTTGTGTTTTAACCATGTTAAGTTGTTCCAGTAAGAAGTGGTTTTGTGTTTTAACCATGTTAAGTTGTTCCAGTAAGAAGTGGTTTAGTGTTTTAACCATGTTAAGTTGTTCCAGTAAGAAGTGGTTTAGTGTTTTAACCATGTTAAGTTGTTACAGTAAGAAGTGTTTTAGTGTTTTAACCATGTTACGTTATTACAGTAAGAAGTGGTTTAGTGTTTTAACCATGTTAAGTTGTTACAGTAAGAAGTGGTTTTGTGTTTTAACCATGTTAAGTTGATTCAGTAAGAAGTGGTTTAGTGTTTTAACCATGTTAAGTTGTTCCAGTAAGAAGTGGTTTAGTGTTTTAACCATGTTAAGTTGTTCCAGTAATAAGTGTTTTTGTCTTTCTCTGTTTGTGGTGGTGATCCAGTCAAAACAGTTTGAGGAAATAAATCTACTGACTCATGTGTTTCAGTGGGTGAGAGTGTATGCTGCAGGCGTGTGTGTGTGTGTGTGTGTGTGTGTGTGTGTGTGTGTGTGTGTGTGTGTGTGTGTGTGTGTGATCAATGTAATAACTAGTGGATGGACTTCATTCAACAAAACTAAAAAGAAGGAACAGACACACAAGACATCTCTAATCTGGTCTATGCTGAACACAAACACCGGTGAGTGATACATATCTACACATATTAAATAGACATGTTATATACAGATATATTTATAAGAGAGTTTAGACATTCGACTAATGACTTTTGACTTTTTGGAGAGCAGGGGAGGATTAGAGGTAGAAAGCATTACGAACTCAGTGCTCTAACACAGGTTTTCCCAACTTTCTCCTCTGCCCTCGAAATGTTTTGGGGGGGCCCGAGGAGAGGGTTGGGAAACCTGGGAAACGTCTTGGGGGGGCCCAAGGAGAGGGTTGGGAGAGATGTGAAACATATTGTGTGGGTGAGGAGAGGGTTGGGAGAGATGTGAAACATATTGTGTGGGTGAGGAGAGGGTTGGGAAACCCTGTTCTATCCAACTGAACCATCAGAGACTGCTGTTCTATTCTGGATCTGAGCATGTAGACCAGGGTTCGGCCCTCCAGGACCGTTTGATTACACCCTAGACCAGGGTTCGGCCCTCCAGGACCGTTTGATTACACCCTAGACCAGGGTTCGGCCCTCCAGGACCGTTTGATTACACCCTAGACCAGGGTTCGGCCCTCCAGGACCGTTTGATTACACCCTAGACCAGGGTTCGGCCCTCCAGGACCGTGATGTAGACACATGAAACTCTATAGCAGTGTTTCCCAACTCTGTCCTCCTGCCTCCCAGCCAGTACACATATTGGTTCCATTCCAGTAGCAGCATATTACCCCATCAAATAACCATCAAGCCTTTGGGTGAACCAACCAGCTAACTATCAAGCATTTGATTCAGCCCATCAAATAACCATCAAGCCTTTGGGTGAACCAATCAACTAACTATCAAGCATTTGATTCAGCCCATCAAATAACCATCAAGCCTTTGAGTGAACCAATCAACTAACTATGAAGCATTTGATTGAGCCCATCAAATAACAATCAAGCCTTTGGGTGAACCAATCAACTAACTACCAAGCATTTGATTCAGCCCATCAAATAACCATCAAGCCTTTGGGTGAACCAATCAACTAACTATCAAGCATTTGATTCAGCCCATCAAATAACCATCAAGCCTTTGGGTTCAGGTGTGTCATCTCTCCTGAGATGTCATATCTCTCCTGTGATGTTGTATTTGACCCTCTATGATGTCATCTCTCTGCGTCCTGTCTTCTCAGGGTTCCTGAGGATGATGTCAGGCTACTCACTGTCTGTGGTGTGTGTGGCGGTGCTCCTTTCCTTGGGGCGATGCCTGGACAGATGCTCGGTCCAGGACGGAACACCAGGAGCGCCAGGAGCTCCAGGCCGGGATGGACGACAAGGAGCAAAGGGAGAAAAAGGAGAGTCAGGTAACAGAGAGATGGACGGATGAGAGAGAAAGGAGAGTCAGGAAAGAAAGGAAAGAAAGAAAGAGCATGTTATATTAACTGTCAGTAAAGAGGACTGTGTGGTTAGTGTGCTCAGGGTCTGTTATAGTGTGTTATAGTGTGTTATAGTGTGTTATAGCGTGTTATAGTGTGTTATAGTGTGTTTTAGTGTGTTATAGTCTGTTATAGTGTGTTATAGTCTGTTATAGTGTGTTATAGTGTGTTATAGTGTGTTGTAGTGTGTTAAATAAAAAAAATAAAAAATAAATTGGTCATTTAGCAGACGCTCTTATCCAGAGCGACTTACAGGAGCAATTAGGGTTAAGTGCCTTGCTCAAGGGCACATCGACAGATTTTTCACCTAGTCGGCTCGGGGATTAGAACCAGCGACCTTTCGGGTACTGGCACAACGCACTTAACCATTAAGCTACCTGCCGTGTTATAATGTGTTAGTGTGTTATAGTCTGTTATAGTGTGTTATAATGTGTTATAGTGTGTTATAGTCTGTTATAGTGTGTTATAGTGTGTTATAATGTGTTATAGTGTGTTATAGTGTGTTGTAGTGTGTTATAATGTGTTATAGTGTGTTATAGTGTGTTATAGTCTGTTATAGTGTGTTAAAGTCTGTTATGGTGTGTTATAGTGTGTTATAGTGTGTTATAGGGTGTTATAGTGTGTTATAGTGTGTTATAATGTGTTGTAGTGTGTTATAATGTGTTATAGTGTGTTATAGTGTGTTATAGTGTGTTATAGTCTGTTATAGTGTGTTATAGTGTGTTGTAGTGTGTTATAATGTGTTATAGTGTGTTATAGTCTGTTATAGTGTGTTGTAGTGTGTTGTAGTGTGTTATAGTGTGTTATAGTGTGTTATAGTCTGTTATAGTGTGTTATAGTGTGTTATAGTGTGTTATAGTCTGTTATGGTGTGTTATGGTGTGTTATAGTGTGTTATAGTGTGTTATAGTGTGTTATAGTGTGTTATAGTGTGTTATATATAGTGTGTTATATATAGTGTGTTATATGTGGTCCTCTGTAGCTCAGCTGGTAGAGCACGGCGCTTGTAACGCCAAGGTAGTGGGTTCGATCCCCGGGACCACCCATACACAAAAATGTATGCACGCATGACTGTAAGTCGCTTTGGATAAAAGCGTCTGCTAAATGGCATATTATTGTTATTATTATTATTATAGTGTGTTATGGTGTGTTATAGTGTGTTATAGTCTGTTATGGTGTGTTATAGTGTGCTCAGGGTCCGTTATAGTGTGCTCAGGGTCCGTTATAGTGTGCTCAGGGTCCGTTATAGTGTGCTCAGGGTCCGTTATAGTGTGCTCAGGGTCCGTTATAGTGTGCTCAGGGTCCGTTATAGTGTGCTCAGGGTCCGTTATAGTGTGCTCAGGGTCCGTTATAGTTTTCTCGGGGTCTGTGGTATAGAACTGAAAAGTGCTCATCTAAAGGTTGCTTTTTAGTAAACCCCTGTCCCTCACTCCTCTTTCTCCCAGCACTGCAGCTGGATGCGGTGTCGCCCCGTGTCCTGAAGGGGGCGAAGGGGAGCCGGGGGTTTCCGGGGGACATGGGGCCTAAAGGCTTCAGAGGAGATCTGGGCCCTGAAGGCCCCCCTGGCCCCCCGGGCCCCCCTGGGCCCCCGGGGATGGGCGGGGACCAGGCCCAACAACAACGTGCAGCCTTCTCTGTGTCCCGGACAGACAGCTCCTACCCCCTCTACAATCGACCCCTGACATATAACACCGCCATCACTAGCAGCAGCCTGATCAGTTTGACCTCTGGAATCTTCACCTGCAGCATATCTGGAGTCTACTACTTTGTCTTCCACTCAGAGGCCAAGGTAGGCAGACAGACAGGTACTACTCAGACAGACAGGTATTACACTCTCTCTCTCTCTCTCTCTCTCTCTCTCTCTCTCTCTCTCTCTCTCTCTCTCTCTGTCTCTCTCTCTCTCTCTCTCTCTCTCTCTCTCTCTCTCTCTCTCTCTCTCTCTCTCTCTCTCTCTCTCTCTCTCTCTCTCTCTCTCTCTCTCTGTCTCTCTCTCTCTCTCTCTGTCTCTCTCTCTCTCTCTTTCAACATCTTGTAAAACAGTGTGTGTGTGTGTGTGTAGGTGAGCATGTGTCTGTCTCTGAAGAGTGACGTGCTGGGAGAGAAGAAGCTGGGTTTCTGTGACTACAACAACAGAGCCACTACCCAGGTATGGTTACTATGACAACACCACGTAGGGTTACTATGACGACACCAGGTAGGGTTACTATAACAACACCAGGTAGGGTATGATGACACTAGGTTGGGTTACTATGACGACACCAGGTTGAGTCACTATGACGAAACTTGGTAAAGCGTTTAACAATGTTAACTTATCAATTACAGTATCAACCATATACAGCTTTAACAACATATATTGCTATGGTAACACTATTTTATTGTTAATTCCATGTTGTGTAGGTTCTGTCAGGAGGTGTGGTGTTGGACCTGTCACGAGGCCACAAGGTTGGAACCATCCTCCATACTAACCAATCAGCACATAGTATCATCCATACTAACCAATCACCACACAGCATCCTCCATACTAACCAATCAGCTCATAGTATCATTCATACTAACCAATCAGCACAGAGCATCATCCATACTAACCAATCAGCCCAGAGCATCATCTATACTAACCAATCAGCACAGAGCATCATCCATACTAGCCAATCAGCACAGAGCATCATCCATCCTAACCAATCAGCACAGAGCATCATCCAGTGGGGAACAGTAAGTGCCTTCTAGGCCTACGAGAACGCCTAAGGAATGATAAAATAATTTGTATTTAATTTCTATCTTTTCAATAATATTGAAATGGTAATCTGATTAATTTATTATTTTCAATGATATTCAAATGTAATGACTTCAGTTTGTGTTGGAAAGGAAAGGGTTGTTTAACGTTGAAGAGAAAAAAATATTCAATCAGGATTTTTCTTTGGTGGTCTCTGGGAAGATAAATCTAGCTATCTAGCTTAGCTATTGGCTTTCAGAAGCTGGACAGAAGGCCTCTGCCATTCAACTGTATTAGAGCAGAATTTTGGAGTGACAATGGAATCAACCAATCACATTTTGACTTGCAATGGGTGGGACAGTTTTACACAAAAAATAAATAAAAGTAGGCCTAGAGACATGTGAGTACTGAGAGTGCGAGCCTTTAGTTTTCCCATGTCAGTACTGAGAGTGTGAGCCTTTAGTTTTCCCATGTCAGTACTGAGAGTGTGAGCCTTTAGTTTTCCCATGTCAGTACTGAGAGTGTGAGCCTTTAGTTTTCCCATGTCAGTACTGAGAGTGCGAGCCTTTAGTTTTCCCATGGTCAAGTTAGTTTGTGTTGTAGGCTAGTAGGTGTTATTGTTGAGGACTGAGGAGGATGTGTTTGCTAATTTGTTAGCATCACCCTTTTCAAGATTAACTTTCAACAAGAAGTTGAGTTTAAAATGATCATCATCACACCACTGTTTTGTTATTGCAGCTCGCTACTTGGGTGATCATGACTGGGTGACCACGACTGGGTGACCACGACTGGGTGACCACGACTGGGTGACCATGACTGGGTTAAACACGGTTGCATTAAAATTTTAGATCACTGGTTACTTTGTGTGCAGAACTTGATAAAATATGTTTGCAATGGGAAGTAGCAAGCTAATAGTAGTATATTTTGATTTCGAAATGCTAAATGGTTGTGTGTTTCTATTGTCTGATGGCCTTCTGGCTTGTTATGTCAGAGTGAATGGGATGCTTTATTATTTTGCTGTGTGTGACTGCAGTCTTTCTATCACCTGAGCTATATATGTTTTATAAAAAATACGCTCTTCTACATCATCCATACTAACCAATCACCACACAGTTTCTGAAAAACACACTAAATGATTCTATAACCAGGTGTGTTAATATAACCAGGTGTGTAACCAGGTGTGTTAATGTAACCAGGTGTGTAACCAGGTGTGTTAATATAACCAGGTGTGGCTGGAACCGTTTAAAGACGAGCAACCGGATAGTGTGAAGACCGACACGAAGAACAAGAAGATTGTGTTTAACGGCTTCCTGCTCTTCCCCACCGGGAAGTGACGTCACAACGCCATGCAGTGACCTCATCACATGAGCTGTCCCAGGAACCAACCATGGCATTACTAACACTGTTCTATACTGATCTATACTGATCTATACTGTTCTATACTGATCTATACTGATCTATACTGTTCCATTCTGATCCATACTGATCTATACTGTTCCATTCTGATCCATACTGTTCTATACTGTTCCATTCTGATCTATACTGTTCTATACTGTTCCATTCTGATCTATACTATTCCATTCTGATCCATACTGATCTATACTGTTCCATTCTGATCTATACTGATCTATACTGATCTATACTGTTCCATTCTGATCCATACTGATCTATACTGTTCCATTCTGATCCATACTGTTCTATACTGTTCTATACTGTTCCATTCTGATCTATACTGATCTATACTGTTCCATTCTGATCCATACTGATCTATACTGTTCCATTCTGATCTATACTGATCTATACTGATCTATACTGTTCCATTCTGATCCATACTGATCTATACTGTTCCATTCTGATCTATACTGATCTATACTGATCTATACTGTTCCATTCTGATCTATACTGATCTATACTGTTCCATTCTGATCCATACTGTTCTATACTGTTCTATACTGTTCTATACTGATCTATACTGTTCTATACTGTTCCATACTGATCTATACTGTCCTATACGGATCTATACTTTTCTATACGGTTCTATACTTTTCTATACTGATCATCTATACTGATCTATACAATTCTATACTGATCTATACTGATCTATACTGTTCTATACTATTCTATACTGATCTACACTTTTCTATACTGATCTATACTGTTCCATACTGATCTATACTGATCTATACAGATCTATACTGATCTATACTGTTCTATACTGGTCTATACGGCTCTATACGGTTCTATACTGATCTACACGGTTCTATACTGATCTGTACTGTTCTATTCTGATCTATACTGTTTTATTCTGATCTATACGGATCTATACTGATCTATACTGATCTATAATGTTCTAAACTGATCTATACTTTTCTATACCGATCCTGCCGTTACTGATTTAAAATACAGTGCCTAGTGAAAGTCACACACCCCTTGCGCAGTCTTCACATTTTGATAGCTTAAATCTAAAAAGGGATTAAATGTGATGTTTTTCTTACCAATCTACACAACCTACTCCACATTTTCAAAGTGAAAGAAAATTATAGAACATTTTCAAAATGAATAATAAAAATACAATTTAAAACGAAGATGTCTTGATTGTGTATGTCTTCCCATCCCAGAGTTAATACTTCTGGAAGTACCTTTGGAAGCCATTACAGCTGTGAATCATTTTGAATAAGATTCTACCAGCTTTGCCCAACTCCTAGGGCCACATCCAGCGCCTTCAGAAAGTATTCAGACCCCTTGACTTATTCCACATTTTGTTGTGTTTCAGCCTGAATTCAAAATTGAATAAATATTATTTTTTTCTCACCCGTCTACACACAATACCCCATAATGACAAAGTGAAAACGTTTTTTTTTACAAATATCACAATGACATAAATATTCACATCCCTAAGTCAAAACTTTGTAGAAGAACCTTTGGCAGTGATTACAGCTGTGAGTCTTTCTGGGTAAGTCTCTAAGGATTATCAAAACTGTAACTCGGCCACTGGTAAGGAACTCCAGTGTGGATTTGGCCTTGTGTTTTAGGTTATTGTCCTGCTGAAAGGAGAATTAATCTCCCAGTGTCTGTTGGAAAGCAGACTGAACAAGGTTTTCCTCCAGGATTTTGCCTGTGATTAGCTCCAGTCAATTTCTTTTTTATCCTGAGAAACTCCCCAGTCCTTAACGATTACAAGCATACCCATAACATGATGCAGCCACCACTATGCTGGAAAATATAGAGAGTGGTACTCAGTAATGTGTTGTATTGGATTTGCCCGAGACATAACACTTAGTATTCAGGACAAAAAGTGAATTGCTTTGCCACATTTCTTTGCAGTATTACTTTAATGCCTTGTTGCAAACAGGATGCATGTTTTGGAATATTTGTATTCTGTACAGGCTTCCTTCTTTTCACTCTGTCAATTAGGTTAGTATTGTGGAGTAACTACAATGTTGTTGATCCATCCTCAGTTTTCTCCTATCACAGCCAATAAACTCTATAACGTTTTTAAAGTCACCTTTGGCCTAATGGTGAAATCCCTGAGCGGTTTCCTTCCTCTCCAGCAACTAAGTTAGGAAGGAGGCCTGTATATTTGTAGTGACTGGGTGTATTGATACACAATCCAAAGTGTAATTAATAACTTCACCATGCTCAAAGGGATATTCAATGTCTGCTTAGTTTTTTTATTTTTACCCATCTACCAATAGGTGCCCTTCTTTGCGAGGAGTTGGAAAACCTCCCTTGTCTTTGTGGTTGAATCTGTGTTTGAAATTCACTGCTCAACTGAGGGACCTTATATATAATTGTATGTGTGTGGTACAGAGATGAGGTAGTCATGTCAGTACCCTATCAATCATGTTAAACACTATTATTGCACACAGAGTGAGTCCATGCAACTTATTATGTGACTTGTTAAGCAAATATTTACTCCTGAATTTATTTAGGCTTGCCATAAGAAAGGGGCTGAATATTTATTGACTCAAGACATTTCAGCTTTTCATAAAAAAATAAAAAAACATAATTCCACTTTGACATTATGGGGTATTGTGTGTAGGCCAGTGACAACATCTCAATTTAATCCATTTTAAATTCAGGCTGTAACACAACAACATGTGGGAAAAGTCAAGGGGTCTGAATACTTTCTGAAGGAACTGTACACTGAGTGAACAAAACATTAGGAACACCTGCTCTTCCCATGACATAGACTGACCAGGTGAATCCAGGTGAAAGCTATGATCCCTTATTGATGTCACTTGTTAAATCCACTTCAATCAGTGTAGATGAAGGGGAGGAGACGGGTTAAAGAAGGATTTTTAAGCCTTGAGTCAATTGAGACATGGATTGTGTATGTGTGCCATTCAGAGGGTGAATGGGCAAGACAAAATATTTATGTGCCTTTAAACGGGGTATGGTAGTAGGTGCCAGGCGCACCGGTTTGAGTGTGTCAAGAACTGCTACGCTGCAGGATTTTTCACACTCAATAGTTTCCCGTGTGTATCACGAACGGTCCACCACTCAAAGGACATCCAGCCAACTGGACACAACTGTGGGAAGAATGTGGCCAGCATCCCTGTTGACTCCAATTTACATATTGTAGAGTCCAACCCCGACGAATTGAGGCTGTTCTGAGGGCAAAAGGGGGGATGCAACTCAATATTAGGAAGGTCTTCCTAATGTTTTATACACCATTGTTTTTTTATCAAAATTGCTCAAGCTCAGTAAATTTAGTTGGGAATCATTAATGGACAACAATATTCTAACCTTGTCTCTGATTTGGAGACAGGAACACTCAACACCTCTTGGAAAGGTCTTTGGTTTTCCTGTGACTTTTTACCTGGGATTTGCATTTTACATTTACATTTGAGTCATTTAGCAGACGCTCTTATCCAGAATGACTTACAGTTAGGGCCTTAAGACAGCTAGGTGAGGTAGTGGCAGTGCTGGCAACACTAGCTGCAGTAACACATGGAGAGGGGTCACACTGACAATCAGAGAGGGGGAAAGGTATTGTGGCCCTGGTGGCACCAAATAATCAAAGGTCTGACTGCACAGAGATGCTTGGGAAAATGGTCACAACGCTGGACCAGTGTGTGTGTGTTTCAGGGGAAGGGGGGTGTATCTGAGCTCCGTCAGATAGGACTTAACATTGGTTACTCAAATCTCCCCATTCTTGCTCAATTTGGCATGCCTTCTCAAACAGCTACAACTGTATAGGCATTCACACATCAAGTATTTTCTTGAGTTGGGCTCGGGATTGGAACAACTGTTGAATGTCTGCGCTTGTGGTTGTTTGTGGGGGAAGGGTGGAGAGTGTGTATGAGTGTGTGTGTGTTTGTGTCCCACATCTGTTGCTATGGAGTTAAGGACAACATAGGATGAATAATCGCTTGCCAAAAATGTAATGTTTGTAATGCCAGTCCTGGTTAGAGGTAACAGTCCTGGTTAGAGGTAACAGTCCTGGTTAGAGGTAACAGTCCTGGTTAGAGGTAACAGTCCTGGTTAGAGGTAACAGTCCTGGTTAGAGGTAACAGTCCTGGTTAGAGGTAACAGTCCTGGTTAGAGGTAACAGTCCTGGTTAGAGGTAACAGTCCTGGTTAGAGGTAACAGTCCTGGTTAGAGGTAACAGTCCTGGTTAGCGGTAACAGTCCTGGTTAGAGGTAACAGTCCTGGTTAGAGGTAACAGTCCTGGTTAGAGGTAACAGTCCTGGTTAGAGGTAACAGTCCTGGTTAGAGGTAACAGTCCTGGTTAGAGGTAACAGTCCTGGTTAGAGGTAACAGTCCTGGTTAGAGGTAACAATCCTGGTTAGAGGTAACAGTCCTGGTTAGAGGTAACAGTCCTGGTTAGAGGTAACAGTCCTGGTTAGAGGTAACAGTCCTGGTTAGAGGTAACAGTCCTGGTTAGAGGTAACAGTCCTGGTTAGAGGTAACAGTCCTGGTTAGAGGTAACAGTCCTGGTTAGAGGTAACAGTCCTGGTTAAAGGTAACAGTCCTGGTTAGAGGTAACAGTCCTGGTTAGAGGTAACAGTCCTGGTTAGAGGTAACAGTCCTGATTGTTTTCTACATACACTCACTACCAGTCAAAAGTTTGGACACCTACTAATTCAAGGGTTTTTCTTTATTTTTTACTATTTTCTACATTGTAGAATAATAGTGAACCCATCAAAACGATGAAATAACACATATGGAATCATGTAGTAACCAAAAAAGTGTTAAACAAATCAAAATATATGTTATATTTGAGACTCTTCAAATAGCCACCCTTTGCCTTGATGACAGCTTTGCACACTCTTGGCATTCTCTCAACCAGCTTCACCTGGAATGCTTTACCAACAGTCTTGAAGTAGTTCCCACATATGCTGAGCACTTGTTGGCTGCTTTTCCTTCACTCTGCGGTCCGACTCAACCCAAACCATCTCAATTTGGTTGAGGTTGGGGGATTATGGCAAGAACAGCTCAAATAAGCAAAGAGAAACGACAGTCCATCATTACTTTAAGACATGAAGGTCAGTCAATACGGAACATTTCAAGAACTTTGAAAGTTTCTTCAAGTGCAGTCGCAAAAACCATCTAGCGCTATGATGAAACTGGCTCTCATGAGGACCGCCACAGGAAAGGAAGACCCATAGTTACCTCTGCTGCAGAGGATAAGTTCATTAGAGTTAACTGCACCTCAGATTGCAGCCCAAATAAATGCTTCACAGAGTTCAAGTCACAGACACATCTCAACATCAACTGTTCAGAGGAGACTGTGTGAATCAGGCCTTCATGGTCGAATTGCTGCAAAGAAACCACTTCTAAAGGACACCAATAAGAAGAAGAGACTTGCTTGGGCCAAGAAACACGAGCAATGGACATTAGACTGGTGGAAATGTGTCCTTTGGTCTGGAGTCCAAATTGGAGATTTTTGGTTCCAACCGCCGTGTCTTTATGAGACGCGGTGTGGGTGAACGGATGATCTCCGCATGTGTATTTCCCACCGTAAAGCATGGAGGAGGAGGTGTTATGGTGTGGGGGTGCTTTGCTGGTGACACTGTCTGTGATTTATTTAGAATTCAAGGTACACTTAACCAGCATGGCTACCACAGCATTCTGCAGCGATACGCCATCCAATCTGGTTTGGGCTTAGTGGGACTATCATTTGTTTTTCAACAGGACAATGACCCAACACACCTCCAGACTGTGTAAGGGCTATTTGACCAAGAAGGAGAGTGATGGAGTGCTGCATCAGATGACCTGGCCTCCACAATCCCCCGACCTCAACCCATTTGAGATGGTTTAGGATGAGTTGGCCGCAGAGTGAAGGAAAAGCAGCCAACAAGTGCTCAGCATATGTGGGAACTCCTTCAAGACTGTTGGAAAAGCATTCCAGGTGAAGCTGGTTGAGAGAATGCCAAGAGTGTGCAAAGCTGTCATCAAGGCAAAGGGTGGCTACTTTGAAGAATCTAAAATCTAAAACATATTTTGATTTGTTTAACACTTTTTTGGTTACTACATGATTCCATATGTGTTATTTCATAGTTTTGATGTCTTCACTATTATTCTACAATGTAGAAAATAGTAAAAATTAAGAAAAACCCTTGAATGAGTAGGTATGTCCAAACTTTTGACTGGTACTGTATATACATATATATTTTTTAGATATATACATATATATATTTTATATATATACATATATATATTTTATATATATACATACATATATTTTATATATATATATATATATTTACAAAAAATATATATGGGGGATTGGAAATGGTGCAGACAATTACATTGGAATCTACCATCTATCTGCAATATTAAAACTCATCTACAAAAAAGATAGCTAGGTGAGACAACCACATATCACAGTCACACGTTGCTCCTTTCATATTTCTATTGATTCTGTATTGATCCTGTCATCAGCATCATGGTATGGTTATGGCTGTCACTGCCAGGGACTGGGGGGTTTGTCAGGATCTAGAAATATGAAAGGAGGAAGACCTGCCTCAGTTTTTATTTATTTATTTTATTTCACCTTTATTTAACCAGGTAAGCCAGTTGAGAACAAGTTCTCATTTACAACTGCGACCAGGCCAAGATAAAGCAAAGCAGTGCGATAAAAACAACAACACAGAGTTACATATGGGGTAAACAAAACATAAAGTCAAAAATACAACAGAAAATATTTATACAGTGTGTGCAAATGTAGCAAGTTATGGAGGTAAGGCAATAAATAGGCTATAGTGCAAAATAATTACAATTTAGTATTAACACTGGAGTGATAGATGTGCAAGAGATGATGTGCAAATAGAGATACTGGGGTGCAAATGAGCAAAATAAGGGGATGAGGTAGTTGGGTGGGCTAATTTCAGATGGGCTGTGTACAGGTGCAGTGATCGGTAAGGTGCTCTGACAACTGATGCTTAAAGTTATTGAGGGAGATAAGAGTCTCCAGCTTCAGAGATTTTTGCAATTCGATCCAGTCATTTTCAGCAGAGAACTGGAAGGAATGGCGGCCAAAGGAGGTGTTGGCTTTGGGGATGACCAGTGAGATATACCTGCGCATACTACGGGTGGGTGTTGCTATGGTGACCAGTGAGCTAAGATAAGACAGGGATTTGCCTAGCAGTGATTTATAGATGACCTGGAGCCAGTGGGTTTGGCGACAAATACGTAGTGAGGGCCAGCCAACAAGAGCGTACAGGTCACAGTGGTGGGTAGTGTATGGGGCTTTGGAGACAAAACGGATGGCACTGTGATAGACTACATCCAATTTGCTGAGTAGAGGGTTGGAGGCTATTTTGTAAATGACATCGCCGAAGTCAAGGATCGGTAGGATAGTCAGTTTTACGAGGGCATGTTTGGCAGCATGAGTGAAGGAGGCTTTGTTGCAAAATAGGAAGCCGATTCTAGATCAAACTTTTGATTGGAGATGCTTAATGTGAGTCTGGAAGGAGTGTTTACGGTCTAACCAGACACCTAGGTATTTGTAGTTGTCCACATACTCTAGGTCAGACCCGCCGAGAGTAGTGATTCTAGTTGAGTGGGCGGGTGCAAGCAGCGTTCGGTTGAAGAGTCTACCCTGATGTAGAGTTTATTTTTCACACACACACACGCACACGTGACCGTGGCCCTGGAGATGTGAAACCTGCTGAGGATGCAGATGTGACTAGAGGTTCCACTTTTGTTCCAGTTCCTCTTTTTTTTTTTCTCATTTTACGTAACATCTCTCTCTCTCTCTCTCTCTCTCTCTCTCTCTCTCTCTCTCTCTCTCTCTCTCTCTCTCTCTCTCTCTCTCTCTCTCTCTCTCTCTCTCTCTCTCTCTCTCTCTCTCTCTCTCTCTCTCTCTCTCTCTCTCTCTCTCTCTCTCTCTCTCTCTCTCTACAATCACACAGTATTGTACAGTATTGTGAATCTTCTCTACTGCAGGTAAGTCTGTTTTAACTAATCTGCGATATAACCGGACATAACCAGTGGTAATAAATTAACTTCTGTCCTCTGCTGCTGTAGTTTGTGTCACAGGGTTCATAACAGTTGAACTGAATTTGTTGATAGAGTTGTTAAATCAGTATGACTTTCTCTCTTTGGATATACTTTACACAGGGTTTTGTGTTATAGACATAATTAACACAAACAGATTTCAGCAACTCAGTTTGTTCATTCTGCTGGTGTTGATAGTTTTACCTCTCCTCTCCTCTCCTCTCCTCTCCTCTCCTCTCCTCTCCTCTCCTCTCCTCTCCTCTCCTCTCCTCTCCTCTCCTCTCCTCTCCTCTCCTCTCCTCTCCTCTCCTC